>NC_047676.1:53072803-53135676 GCF_011762505.2 Arvicanthis niloticus | reverse complement strand
TGTGGACAGTGGGGAGGACCTCCCTGTTGTGGACAATGTGTAGGATATTCTCGTGGTTTACAGTGTGGAGGATATTCATGTTGTGGACAGTGGTGAGGACATCCCTGTAGTGGACATTGGTGAGGAAAACCATGTTGTGGACAGTGGTAATGATGTCCTTGTGGTACACAGGAGGATTTCCCTGTGGTGGACATTAAGAAGGACATCTCTTTGGTGAAGAGTGGAAAGGACGTGCCTTTGGTGGACAGTTGGGAGGACCTCCCTGAGGTGTTCAATGGGGAGGACGTTTCTTTGGTGGACAGTGGGATGTACATGTTTGTTGTGGACAGTGCAGAGGACCTCAATGTGGTGGACAGTGGAAAGGACATCACTGTGGTGGACAGTAGAGAGGACTTCCCTGTGGTGGACATTGGGAAGGAGGTCCCTGTGGTGGACAGTGGGAAAGACATATATGTTTTGGACAGTAGGAAGGACGTCCCTGTTGTTAACACTGTGAAAGACCTCTTTGTGGTAGACAGTGGTAAGTGTGTGCCTCTGGTGGACAGTGGGGAGTACCTCCTTGTGGTGGATATTGGGAAGAACATCCCTGTTATGATCTGAGGAGAGGATATCACTGAGGTGGACAGTGGGAAGGACATCCTCTTGGACAGCAGGGAGGACCTTTCTGGTTTGAATAGTGGGAAGGATATCCCTATTGTTGGCAGTGGGGAGGACATCCTGGTGGTGGACAGTGGGGAGGATGTTACTGTGGTGCACTGGAGAATGTCCCTGTGGTGCATAGTTGGAAGGATGTCCATATGGTGGAGAGTGCAGAGAACATCTCTGTGGTGGACAGTGCTTAGAACATCCCTGTTGTGCACAGGAGGATGTCCCTGTGGTGCACAGTGGGGAGGATGTCCCTGTTGTTTTCAGTGGGAAGAACTTCACTATGTTTAATAGTTGGAAGGACATCCGTGTTGTGGACAGTTGGGAGGATGTCCCTGTGGTGTAGAGTGGAGAGGACATAACTGTGGTGGAGATTTGGGAGGACCTCCGTATGATAGACAGTGGGTAGGACGTCCCTGTGGTGGACAATGTGTAGTTTGTTCCTGTGTTGGACACTGGGGAGGACTTCCCTGTGGTGGACAGTGGAAAGAACATCCCTGTTGTGAACAGTGGGGAAGATGTCCCTGTGGTGGACAGTGGAAAGTACATCACTTTGATGGACAGTAGAAAGGACCTTCCTGTGGTAGAAAGTGGGAAGGAGGTCCCTGTGGTGGACAACGGGAAGGACATTTATGTTGTGGACTGTGCGAAGAACATCTATGCTGTGGACATTGGGAAAGACCTCCTTGAGGTGAACTGTGGGTAGAATGTCTCTCTTTGGACAGAGGAAAGGATGTCAATTAGGTGGACAGTGGGAAGGACATCCCTGTGGTGGACAGTAGAGAGGACCTTTCTGTGGTGAACAGTGGGAAGTAGGTCTATGTGTTGGACAGTGGGAAGGACTTTTATGTAGTAAACAGTGTGAAGTAAGTCCCTGTTGTCAATATTGGGAAGGACCTTCTTGTGGTGAACAGTGGGAAGGATATCCCTCTGGTGGACAATGGGGAGGACATCCCTATGGTGGACAGGGGGAAGGACATCCCTGTGGTGGACACATAAGAGGACTTTTCTGTGTTGGACCTTTGGGATGACATCCCTGTGGTGAATAGTGAGAAAGACGTTTCTTTGTTGGATAGTGGGGAGGATGTCCCTGTTGTGGAGAGGGCAGAGGACATCTCTGGGGTGGAGAGTGTTGCTGACATCCCTGGTGTGCAAAGGAGGAAGTCCCTGTGGTGCACAGTGGTGAGGATATCCCTATTGTGCACAGGAAAATGTCCCTGTTGTGCAAAGAGGGTAGGATGTCCCAGTGGTGAACAGTGAAAAAGATGTCTCTGTGGTAGACAATTTGGAGGATGTCGCTGTGGTGGACAGTGGGAAGGACGTCCCTTTGTTGGACAACAGGGAGGACTTTCTATGGTGGACTGTATGAAGGACGTCCTTGTGGTGGTCAGTGAGGAGGATGTCCCTGTGGTGGACAGTGGGGAGGATGTCTCTGTGGTGGACAGTTAAAAGATGTACCTTTGGTGGACAGTGGGAAGGCCATCACTTTGGTGGACAGTGGGAAGGATGTCCCTTTGGTTGACAGTGGGTAGGATGTCCCTGTGGAGGCCAGTGGGTAGTAAGTCTTCATGGTAGACAGTGGGAAGGATATCCCTGTTGTGAAAGTGGGGAAGATACATCTGTGATGGACAGTGAAAAGGACATCCTTGTTGTGGACAGTGGGAAGGATGTCTCTGTGGTGGATAGTGGGAAGGATGTCCCTGTGGTGGACAGTGTGTGGACATCCCTGTGGTGAACAGTGGTGAGAACGTTTCTGTGGTGCACAGGAGAACGTCTCTTTGGTGGACCATAGGAAGGAATTCCCTGTTTTGGAGAGTGCAGAGGACATCTCTGGGGTGGACAGATGTGAGGCCTTTCTTGGTGTGCACTGGAAGATGTCCCTGTGGTGCACAGTCATGAGGACGTCCCTGTTGTGAACAGGAGATTGTTCCTGTGGTACACAGTAGGGAGGATGTCCCTGTCTTGAACAGTGGGAAAGAACACCCCAGTGGTGTACATTGATGAGGACAACCCTGTGGTAGAGGGTGGGGAAACATCCCTGTGCAGGACAGTGGGGATTACCTCTCTGTGGTAGATGAGGGAAGGGTGTCACTGTGGTGGACAATTTGGAGGATGTCCCTGTGGTGGACAGTGGGAAGGACGTCCCTTTGATGGACAGTGGGGAGGATGTCCGTGTGGTGAACAGTTGGAAGAATGTCCCTGTGGTGGACTGTGGAAAGGACATCACTTTCGTGGACAGTGGGTATGACATCCCTGTGGTGGACAGTGGGTTGGACCTCTCTATGGTGGACAATGGGAAGGATGTCCCTGTGGTGGGCAATTTGAATGACGACCCTGTTGTGGAATGTGGGAAGGATGTCCCTGTGATGGACAGTGGGGAGGACATCCCTGTGGTGAACATTGGTGCAGACCTTTCTGTGGTGCACTGGAGAATGTCCCTTTGGTGGACTGTGGAAAGGATGTCCCTGTTTTGGAGAGTGCAGAGGACATCTCTGGGGTGGACAATGGTGAGGCCTTTCTTGGTGTGCACTGGAAGATGTCCCTGTGGTGCACAGTCATGAGGATGACCCTGTTGTGCACAGGTAAATGTTACTGTGGTGCACAGTAGGGAGGATGTCAATATTTTGAACAGTGGGAAAGAAAACCCTAGTGATTGTCATTGGTGAGGACAATCCTGTGGTGGACAGTGGGTTTTACATCTCTGTGGTAGACTGGGGATGGATGTTAATGTGGTGGACAATTTGGTGGATGTCCCTGTGGTGAACAATTGGAAGGACATCCCTTTGATGGACAGTGGGAATGATGTCCCTGTGGTAGACAGAGGTGAGGATGTCTATGTTGTGGACAGTTGGAAGAATGTCCCTGTGGTGGACATTGGGAAGGATATCCCTTTGGTGGACAGTGAGAAGGACGACACTGTGGTGGATAGTGGAAAAGATGTCTTTTTGGTGGACAGTGGAAATAACGTCCCTGTGGTGGACACTGGGAAGGACATCCCTGTTGTGGACAGTGGGGAGGATGTTCCTGGGCTGGACAGTGGGAAAGTCATTCTTGTAGTAAACAGTGGTGAGGATGTTTCTGTGGTGCACTGGAGAACATCATTTTGGTGGAATGTGGGAAGAATATCCTTGTTTTGGAAAGTGCAGAGGATATCTCTGGGGTGGACAGTGGTGAAGACGTCCCTGTTGTGCACTGAAAGATGTCCCTGTGGTGCACAGTCATGAGGAAGACCCTGTTGTACACAGGAGGAAGTCCCTGTGGTGCACATGGGGAGAATGTTCCTGTTTTGAAAAATGGGAAAGAACACCCCTGTGGTGGATATTTGTGAGGATGCCCCTGGTGGGAACAGTGGGGAAACATCTCTGTGGTAGACAGTGGGGTGGACTTCTTTGTGGTTGCTGGGGTAAAGATGTCCCTGTGGTGAAAAGTGCTGAGGACATATCTGTGTTGGACATTGGTGAGAACATCCCTGTGGAGGTGGTTTCTGTGGTGGACAGTGGGAAGGATGTCCTTTTTGTGGACAGTGAGGAGGACGTCCATGTGGTGGACACAGGAAAGTACATCACTATGGTGGACAGTAGATAGGATGACCCCGGGGTAGACAGTGGGAAGGATGTCCCTGTTGTGGACAGTGAGAAGGACATTTATGTTGTGGACAGTAAAAAACATCCCTTTTGTGGACATTGGGTAGGACCTCCGTTTGGTGAACAGTGGGGAGGATATCCCTCTGGTGTACAGTTGGTAGGACATCCCTGTGGTGGACAGTGGGAAGGACATCTCTGTGGTGGACAGTGAAGAAGAACTCTCTGTGTTGGACAGTTGGGATGACATCCCTGTGATGGACAGTGAAAAGGATGTATTTTTGTGGAGAGTTCAGAGGACATCCCTGTGGTGGACAGGCAAAAGGACATCCCTGTGGTAAACAATGTGGAGGATGTCCCTGTGGTGTACAGTGGTAAGGACACCCCTGTGCTGGACAGTGATGAGGACGTCCCTGTGGTGGACAGTGGTGAGGACGTTACTGTGGTGCACAGGAAAACGTTATTTTGGTGGACCATGGGAACGTTGTCCCTGTTTTGGAGAGTGCAGAGGACATCTCTTGGGTGGACAGTGATGAGGATGTCTATGGTGTGCACATGAAAATGTCCCTGTGGTGCACATTTGTGAGGACATCCCTGTTGTGTACAGGAGGATGTCCCTGTGAGGCACAATGGGGAGGATATCCTTGTGGTTTACATTGGGAAGGACATCCCTGTGTTTGACATTTGGTAGGAAATCCCTGTGGTGGACTCTGGGAAGGACGTCTCTGTGGTAGACATTGGTGAGAGAATTTCATTGTGTTGGACAGTGGGGATGATGGCCTTGTGGACAGTGGGGAGGGCGTTCCTGTGGTGCACAAGGAAACATCTCTTTGGTGGACAGTGTGAAGGATTTCCCTGGATTGGAGAGTGCAGAGGACATCTCTGCATTGGACAGTGGTAAGAACATTTCTGTTATGCACAGAAGAATGTCCCTGTGGTGCACAGTGGAAAGGATGTTCCTGTGGTGAACAGTGGGAAGGATTTCCCTGTGGTGGACATTGGTGGGGATGACTCTGTCATAAATAGTTTTAAGGATGTCCCTGTGGTGGACAGCAGGGAAAACATTTCTGTGGTGGACAGTGGGTAGGATGTCCCTGTGATGGAAAGAGGGGAGGTAGTCACTGAGGTGGTCAGTGGGAAGGACATCCCTGTGGTATAGAGTGGTGAGTACCTCACTGTAGTGCACACTGAGGAGGACATCCCTGTGGATTACACTGTGGAGGACATCTGTGTGGTGGACTATGGGAAGGACATCCATGGTGTGCACAGGAGGATGTTCCTGTGGTGCACAAGGTTGAGGACATCCCTGTTGTGCACGGGGGGATGTCCTTGTGGTGCACAGTGGGTAGGACGTGCATGTGGTGGACAGTGGGTAGGACATCCCTGTGGTGGACAGTAGGAAGGATGTCACTGTGGTGGACATTGGTGAGGACACCCCTGTGTTGGACAGTGTGGAAAACATCCCTGTGGTGGACAGTGGGTTGGATGTCCCTTTGGTTGACACTGGGGAGGATGTCCCTATGGTAGATAGTTGGAAGGATGTCTTTCTGGTCGACAGTGGGAAGGGTGTCCCTTTGGAGGATAGTTGGAAGGATGTCCCTCTTGTGGACAGTGGAGAGGACTTCCCTTTGGTGGACAGTGGGGAGTATGTCCCTGTGATGCACAGTGGGGAGCATGTCTTGTGGTGGACAGTGGTGAGGACTTTTCTCTGGTGCAAAGGAGAACATCCCTTTAGTGGACTTTGGAAATGATGTCCCTGTCGTGGAGAGTGTGGAGCACATCTCTGGAATAGACAGTGGTGAGGACATCCATAGTGTGCACAAGAGGATCCTCCTGTGGTGCACAAGGGTGAGGACATCCCTGCTGTGCACGGGATGATGTCCTTGTGGTGCACAGTGGGTAGGACGTCCATGTGGTGGACAGTGGGGAGGACATCCCTGTTTTGGACAGTGGGGAGTACATTACTGTAGTGGACATTGAGAAGGACGTTTCTGTCATGGACAGAAGGGAGGACCTCTCTGTGGTTGACAGTGGGAAAGATGTCCCAGTGATGGAGAGTCATAAGGACGTTTCTGTGGTGGACAGTGGATTGGATATTTTTGTGGTGGACAGTGGAGAGGACCTTCCTGTGGTGGACAGTGTGGTGGACATGCCTGTGGTGGACATGAAGAGGGCCTCCCTGTGGTGGACAGTGGGAAAGACTTCCCTGTACTGGACAGTGGGTAAGATGTTTCTGTGGTGGAGAGTGGGGAGGACATCGCTCTGGTGGACAGTGGTGAGGACATCCCTGTGGCAGACAGTGGAATGTCCGTGCAGTTCACAGTGGTGAGGACATCCCTGTTATTGGACTGTGGGGAGGACATCACTGTGGTGGACAGTGGGATGGACCTCTCAGTTGTGGACAGTGGGGAGGACATTTCTGTGGTGGACAGTGAGGAGGACGTGCATATGGTGGACATTGGGTAGGACGTACCTTAGGTGGACAGTTTGAACTGCATCCCTCTGGTGGACATTTGGTAGGACATCCCTTTCGTGGACAGTGGGAAGGACATCCCTTTGGTGGAGAGGGAGAAAATCTCTCTGTGGAGGAAAGTGGAAAAGACATCCCTGTGGTGGACAGTGATGACACATTTCTGTGGTGAACAGTAAAAAGCACGTCCCTATGTTGGAGAGTGGAGAGGACCTTCCTTTGGTAGACAGTGGGAAGGATGTCCCTGTGGTAGACAGTGGGGCGGACATCCTTTTGGTGGACAGTGGAGAGTACCTCCCTGTGGTGGACAGTGGGAAGTATATCCCTGTGTTGAAAAGTGGGGAGGACCTCTCTGCAGTGGACAGTGGGGAGGACATGCCTGTGGTGAACATTGGAAATGATGACCCTGTGGTGCACAGTTGTGAGGATGTCCCTCTTGTGCACAGGAGGCTGTCCCTGTGTTACACAGTAGTGAGGATATTCTTGTTGAGCATATGAGGATGTCCCTGTGGTGCACTGTGGGGAGGACGTCTCTGTGGTGGATAGAGGAGAGGACGTACCTTTTTTTGACAGTTGTTAGGACATCCCTGTGGTCTACAGTGGACACAGAGGATGTCCCTGTGGTGTATAGTTGGGAGGACGTCCCTGTTTTGGATAGTGGGGAGGACATTTCTGTGGTGGACAATTTGAAGGACGTCACTTTGGTGGTCAGTGGGGAAGACCTTTCTTTGGTGGACAGTTGGAAAAAGGTCCCTGTGGTTCACAGAAATAATGATGTTTCTGTGGTGGACAGTGGAAAGGACATCGCTGTGGTGGACAGTGGATAGGTGTCAGGGGCATCTCTTTCTATACACTAAAGTCCTAAACTCAGCCATAGGCCTAAGTCAGCCTGCTAGCACAAAGTCTTGGGTCTCTGTGGAAAGACACTGAAACAGATGGCTAGAAGCTATTGTACACAAACAGATAGTTGCCAGGCTCTAGTCATAGACCTTGTAGATAGGTGATCTTGGATAGACAGTACCAACTTAGATTAGGACAAGTGAATCATAGGCGGAGTCATAGTGGCCTGTCCCCTGAACCTTCACCCAGCTGACACACTGTTCTGGAAGACAGCTGTATTCCCCCTGAACACCTATGCTCCTGCATCATCCCCTTCCCCACATCCTGCCTTTTGTGTATATAACCTTGTGTGAAAAAGTAAAAATTGCAATCTGATCAGCCTATAGACAGGTCGTCGTTCTTTGCATCTTTGCCTGCTTCCCCTCCCCCTCTCTCTTTCAGGTGATCTCCCTGGACCCCTGTTTAATGTCCTGCTGGAAAGGACAGAGAGGACCTTCATGTGGTGGACAGTGTGAAGGATGTCCCTGTGGTGGACAGTGGAGTGGACATCTCTGTGGTGGACAGTGAAAAAAGATGTAATTGTTGTGGACAGTGGGAAGGATGTCCCTGTGGTGGACAATTGTGAGGATGTCCATGTGGTGGACAGTGAGAAGCACATACCTGTGGGGGACAGTAGGGAGGATGTCCATTTTGTGGACAGTGGAAAGGATGTCCCTATGGTGGACAGTTGGAAGGACGTGCCTGTGGTGGACAGTGGGAAGGAAATCCATTTGGTAGACAGAGGGAAGGATGTCACTGTGGTGGACATATGCAGGATCCCCCTCTGGTGGACAATGGAGAGGACCTCCCTGTGGTGGACAGTGGGTAGGATATCCCTTGTAGTTGACAGTGGGGAGGTCATCCCTGTTGTGGACAGTTGGAAGGATGTACCTGTGGTGGACAGTGATAAGGACGTCCTGTCATGGAGAGTGCGTAGGACATCCCTGGTGTGGACAGTGATGAGGATGTTCCCAGTGTGCACAGGAGGATATCCCTGTTGTGCACAGAGTTAAGTACAGCCCTGTTGTGCACAGGAGGCTGTTTTTGTGGAGCACAGTTGGGAGGATGTCCCTGTGGTGAACAGTGGGAAAAATGTCACTTTGGTTGACAGTGGGGAGGGTGTCCCTGTAATGGACAGTTGGGAGAATGTCCCTGTTGTGGACAGTGAGAAGGACATACCTTTGGTGGACACTGGGAAGGACATCCCTGTGGTGGACAGTGGGGAGGACCTCCATCTGGTGTACAGTTGGAAGGACGTCCTTGGGGTGAACTGTGGGGAGGACATTTCAGTGGTGGACAGTGGGAAGGACGTCCCAGTGGTAAACAGTGGGAAGAAATTCCCTGTTGTCGATAGTGGGAAGGAGGTCCCTGTGGTGGACAGTGGGTAGGATGTCCATGTGGTGGACAGTGGTAGGATGTCCCTGTGGTAGACAGTGGGAAGGACAACTGGTGGACAGTGGGAAAAACATTCTTTTGGTGAAGAGTGGGGAAGACGTCCCTGTGGTGGACAGTGGGTAGGATGTCCCTGTGGTGAACAGTGGGTAGGACCTCTCTGTGGTGCAGAGTGTGAAGGACATTTCTGTTTTGGACAGTGGGAAGGACATCCCTTCGTGGACAGTGGGAAGAAAGTCACTTTGGTGCACAATGGGAAGGATGTCCCTGTGGGAAACAGCAGGGAGGACATCCCTGTGGTGGACAGTGTGGAGGACCTCCCTGTGGTTGACAGTTGGTAGGACATCCCTGTGATACACAGTTGGGAGGATGTCCCTGTTTTGGACAGTGGGGAGGATGTTTCTGTGGTGAACAGTGTGAAGGACATCCCTGTGGTGGAGAGTGGGGAAGATATCTCTTTGGAGTACAGTGGGAAAGATGTCCCTGTGGTGGACAGTGATGAGATGTTTCTGTGGTGGACAGTAAAAATGACATCCTTGTGCTGCACAGGGAAGAGGACCTTCCTGTGGTGGACATTGGGAAGAACGTTCCTGTGGTGGAGAGTGGGGAAGACATCACTATGGTGGACAGTGGAGAGGACCTCCCTCTGGTGGACAGTAGGAAGGACGTCCCTGTGTTGGAGAGTGGAGAGGACATCTCTGCGTTTAACAGTGGGGAAGATGTCCCTGTGTTAGACAGTAAAAAAGATGTCTGTGTAGTTCACAGTGGTGAGGACGTCCCTGTTGTGCACAGGAGGGTGTCCCTGTGGTACACAGTAGTGAGGTCATCCCTATTGTGCACAGAAGGATGTCATGTGGTGGACAGTGGGAAGGATGTCCCTGTGGTTGACAATTGGGAGGACGTCCCTGTGGTGAACAGTCAGAAGGACGTCCTTAAGGTGGACAGAGGAAAGGACATCTCTGTGATGGACAGTGGGGAGGACATCCCTGTGGTAGACAGTAAAGAGGATGTCCCCATTTTGGACAATGGGGAGGATGTTTTGGTGGTGGACAGTGGGAAGGATGTCCCTGTGCTGGACAGTGATGAGACTTTTTTGGTGGACAGTAAAAAGGACATCCCTGTAGTGGACAGTGGAGAGGACCTTCCTGTGGTGAACAGTGGGTAGGACGGCCCTGTGGTGGACAGTGGGATGGATCTCTCAGTTGTGGACAGTGGGGAGGATGTTTCTGTGGTGGAGAGTGGGAAGGACGTGCCTGTGGTGGACAATGGGGAGGACCACCATGTGGTGTACAGTGGTTAGAATATCCCTGTGGTGGACAGTGTTGAAGAGGTGTCTGTGGTGGACAGTGGAAAGGACGTTTCTTTGGTTTACAGTGGGAAGGACATCCCTGTTGTGGACAGTGGAAAGAATGTCCCTGTGGTGCACAGTGGTGAGGATGTCCCTGTTGTGCACAGTAGGATGTCCCTGTGGTGCAGAGCGGGGAGGATGTCCCATTGGTTAACAGTGGGAAGAATGTCACTGTGCTGAATATTGTTGAGGACGTCCCAGTGGTGGACAGTGGTAAGGACATTCTTGTGGTATACAGGAGGACGACCCTGTGGTGGAGAGTGGGGAAATATCCCTTTTTTGGCCAGTAGGTTGGAAGTCTTTGTGGTGGATGGTGGGAAGAATGTACCTGTTGTAGACTGTGGGGAAATTTTCCCTGTGGTGGACAGTGGGGAGGACATCCATGTGGTTAACAGTGGTGAGGACGTTTCTGTGGTGCACTGGAGAACGTCCCTTTTGTGGACTGTGTGAAGGATGTCCCTGTTTTGGAGAGTGCAGAGGACATCTCTGGGGAGGGCAGTGGTGAGGACGTCCCTGGTGTGCACTGGTAGATGTTCCTGTGGTGCACAGTCATGAGGATGACCCTGTTGTGCACAGGAGGATGTCCCTGTGGTGCACAGTGGGGAGAATGTTCCTGTTTTAAACACCAGGAAAGAACACCCCTGTTGTGGACATTGTTGAGGGGACCCATGTGATGGACAGTGGGGTGGAAGTCTTTGTGGCAGACGGGAGAAGGATGTCCCTGTGGTGAAGATTGCTGAGGACAACTCTGTGTTGGACATTGGTGAGAACATCCCTGTGGTGGACAGTGGGAAGGATGTCCCTGTGTATGACAAAGTGTAGGAAGTCCCTATGGTGGACTGTGGAGAGGATATCTCTGTCTAGAAAAGCATGGAGGATGTCCTTGTGGTGGTCAGTGGGGTGGGCACCCCTGTTTTGGGGGTGGGGAGCATGTCCCTGTGGTACACAGGAGGACATCTCTGTGGCAGAAATTGAGGAGAACATCCCTGTGGAGGACAGTGAGAAGGATGTCCCTGTGGTGGACAGTGGGGAGGACATCATTGTGGGGGACAGTGTGGAGGATTTCACTGTAGTGGACGGTAGGGAGGATGTCCTTGTGGTAGGCAGTGGGGAGGATGTATCTGTGGTGGACAGTGGGAAGAACATACCTTTGGTGGACAGTGGGGAGGTCGTCCCTGTGGCAGACAGTGGGAAGAACATACCTGTGGTGGACAGTGGAAAGGACTTCCCTGTGGCAAACAGTGAGAAGTACGTCCCTGTGGTGGACAGTGTGGAGGACATCTTTGTGGTAGAAAGGGTGTAGGACATCCTGTGGTGCACAGGAGGATGTCGTTGTGGTGTACAGTGGAAAGGATGTCCATGTGCTGGACAGTGGGCAGCTCTACCCTGTGGTTGAGTGTGGGGAGGACACTCCTGTGGTGGTCAGTGGTAAAGAATCCCTGTGGTACACAGGAGGAAGTCCCTGTGGTGCATAGTGGGGTGGATGTCTTTTTGATGGACAGTGGGGCGGATGTCTCTGTAGTGGACAGTGGGACGAACATTCCTGTGATAAACAATGGGGAGGATGCCCCTTTGGCAGTCTGTGGGAAGTACATCCCTGTGGTGGACAGCAGAGAGGACATCTCTGTTGTCGACAGTGGGGAGAACATTTCTTGGTGGACAGTGGGGAAGATGTCCTTTTGGTACACAGGAAGACATCTTTGTGGTGGACAGTGGGAAGGACATCTGTGGTGCCCAGTGGAAAAGATGTTCGTGTGGTGGACAGTAAAGAGGACGTCCCTGTGGTGGACAGTGAAGAGGATGTCCCTGTGGCACACAGGAGGACATCTCTGTGGTGGACATTGAGGAGTACATCCCTGTGGTGGACAGTGGGGAGGACATTTTTGTGGTGTACAGTAAGAAGGACATACCTGTGGTCGACATTGTGGAGAACGTACCTGTGGTGGATACTGGGGAGGATGTCCCTAGTGTGGACTGTGGGGATGAATTCCCTGTGCTGGGCAATGGGGAGGACATACCTTTGGTGCAGAGGAGGATGTCTTTTTGTTAGACAGTGGGGAGGATGTCTCTGTGGTGGACAGTGGGTAAGACTTCCCTGTGGTGGACAGTGAAGAGGATGTTCCTGTGGTGGGCAGCAGGAAGGATGTCTTTGTGGTGGACAGTGGGGAGGATGTCCCTGTGGTGTAATGTGAAAAAAAAGTTTATGTGGTGAAAAGTGGGGAGGACATCTCTGTGGTGGACAGTGGAGAGGATGTTTTAGTGGTGCACAGGAGGATGTCCCTTTGGTGGATAGTGGTGAAGACATCTCTGTGGTGGATAGTGAGTAGGACTTTTCTGTGGTGGACAGTGGGGAGGATGTTTCTGTGGTAGGCAGTGAAAAAAACATCTCTGTGGTAAACAGCAGTGAGGATGTCCTTGTGGTGGACAGTGGGGAGGATGTCCTTGTGGTGGAAAGTGAAAAAAAGTCTATGTGGTGGAGTGAGGGGAGGACATCTCTGTGGTGAACAGTGGAGAGGACTTCTTTGTGGTGCACAGGAGGACGTCCCTTTGGTGGACAGTGGTGAAGATATCTCCATGGTGGACAGTGAGAACTTTTCTGTGGTGGACAGTAAGGAGGACGTTTCTGTGGTGGGCAGTGGAAAAAACATCTCTGTGGTGGACAGTTGGGTGGATGTCCCTGTGGTGAACAGTGGGGAAGATTTCCTTGTGGTGGACAGTGGGGAGGACATCGCTGTGGTGGATAGTGGGTAGGACATCTCTGTGGTGGACAGTGAGGAGAATGTCCCTGTGGTGGACACTGGGAAGGATGTACCTGTGGTGGATAGTAAAAAGGTCATCCCTGTGGTTTACAGTGGGGAGGGCATCCCTGTGGTTGACAGTGGGGAGGACTTCCCTTTGGTGGACAGTGAAGTAGACCTCCCTATGATGGAAAGAGGAAAGGATGTTCCTATGCTGGACACCGGGGAGGATATCTCGGGGGTGGGCAGTGGGGAAGACATCATGTGGTGGACAGTGGGGAGGATGTACCTGTGTTGGATAGTGGTGAGGATGTCTCTGTTGTGCACAGAAGGATGTTCCTATAAAGCACAGTGAGGACAATGTCCCTGTGGTGGACAGTGGAGAGAAAGTCCGGGTGGTGGACAGTGGGGAGGACACCCCTGTGGTGGAGTGTGGCAAGGAAGTCCCTGTGGTAAACAGGAGGACATCCCTGTGGTGGACAATGGGGAAAACCTCCCTTGATGAGCAGTGTGGTGGCCATCTCTGTGGTGGACAGTAGGAACATACCTGTGGTGAACAGTGGGATGGACATCACTGTGGTGGACATTGGGAAGGATGTCATTGTGGTGGACACTGTGAAGGACATTCTTGTGGTAGTAAGTGAAGAGGACACCCCTGTGGTTGACAGTGAGGAGGACATCCCTGTTGTACACACGTGTAAGTCCCTGTCATGGACAGTGTGGAGGATGTCTCAGTGGAGACAGTGTGAGGACATCTCTATGGTGGATAGTGTGGAATACATACCTGTGGCGGTCAATGGGGAGGATGCATCTGTGGTGGACAGTGGAGAGGACAACTCTGTGGTACACAGGAAGACATCTTTCTGGTGGACAGTGACTAGGACATCTTTGTGGTGAACAGATTGAAGGACGTTTCTATGGTGGAAAGTGAGGAGGACATGCTTGTATAAATACCCAAGTAGAAAAGCATGTGTACTACCTGAGTTAAAGACAACTATTAGAATGCTAAAAACACTAAATACACATTACTTGGGCAGTTTGAGTTAAGATGTGTCCTTTGATTTTGGTATAAACACTGTATTAGCCGGCCATGCATTGTCCATTTGATGGACAGTGGGAAAGACATCCCTGTGGTGAACAGTTGGTATCATGCCCTGTGGTGAACAATGGGGAGGATGTACCTGTGGTGGACAGTGGGGAAGATGTCTCAGTGGTGGACAGGAAGAAAGACATCCCTGAGGTGGACAGTAGGGAGGACATCTCTGTGGTTGAGAGTGAGGACGATGTCCCTGTGGTGGGCAGTGGGGAGGAAGTCCCTGTGGTGCACAGTGGGGAGGATGTCCCTGTGGTGGAGAGTGGGGAAGATTTCCCTGTGCTGGACAGAGGGAAGGACGTCCCTGTGGTGGACAGTGGAAAGGAGGTCCCGGTGGTTGACTGTGGATAGGACATGCCTGTGGTAGACAGTGGGAAGGATTTTCCTGTAATGGAATATGGGAAGGATGTCCTTGTGTTGGATAGTGGGGAGGACGTCCTTGTGGTAGACAGTGGGGAGTTCGTCCCTATGGTGGACAGTGAAGAGGACGTTCCTGTGGGGGACAGTGGGAAGGACTTTCCTGTGGTGGAAAATGGAGAGGATATCCTTGTGATGGACAGTTAAGAGGCGGTCCAGGAGGTTGATGGTGGGGATAACATCCCTGTGGTGGACAGTGGGAAGGATTTCTCTGTGGTGGACAGTGGGGAGGATGTCCCTGTAGTGGAGAGTGGGGAGGACTTCCCTGTGCTGGACAGTGAATAGGACATCCCTGTGGTGGACAGTGGAAAGGACTTTCATCTGGTGGACAATGGGGAGGACATTCTTTTTGTGGACAGTGGAAAGGACATCCTTGTGGTGGAAGGTGGGGATGATGTTCTTGTGATGGACTGTGGGGAGGACTTCCCTGTGGTTGACAGTGAGGAGGACATACATATTTTGCACAGTGGGAAGGACATCTTTGTGTTGGACAGTGGGTAGTATGTCCCTATTGTGGACAGTGGAGTGGATGTTCCTATGGTGGACTTTGGGAAGGACTTTCCTGTAATAGACGATGGGGAAAATGTCCTTTTTGTGGACAGTGGGAAGGAGGTCCCTGTGGTTGACAGTGGGGAGGACATCCCTGTGGTGGACAGTGGGAAAGACTTTCCTGTGGTGGACAGTGAGGAGGATGTCCCTGTGGTGGACAGTGGTGAGGATTTCACTGTGGTGGACAGTGGGGAAAATGTCCCTGTGGTGCACAGGAGGGCGACACTGTTGTGGACAGTGGGGAGGACTTCCCTGTAGTGGACAGTGGGGAAGATGTCCCTGTAGTGAACAGTGGAGAGGACTTCTCTTCCTTGGACAGTGCGAAGGATGTACTTGTGGTGTTCTGTGGGGAGGACATCCCTGTGGTGGACAGTAAAAAGAATATCCATATGTTGGACAGTGGGGTGGCCATCACTGTCGTGGATGGTGGGAAGAATGTATCTGTGGTGAACAGTGGGGAGGACATCCCTGTGGTGGACAGTGGGGAGGACTTCCCTGTAGTGGACAGTGGTGAGGATGTACCTGTTGTGCACAGGAGGATTTCCCTGTGGGGCACAGTGGGGAGGATGTCTCTGTGGTGGACAGTGGAAAAATGTCCCTGTGGTGGACAGTGGAAAGGACGCCCCTGTGGTGGATAGTGGTAAGAACGTCCTTGTGGCACACAGGAGGATATCCCTGTGTTTTACAGTGGGGAAAACATCCCTGTGGTTGACAGTGGAGTGAATCTCTCTGTGGTGGATGGTGGGAAGACCATAACTGTGGTGGACAATGGGGAAGACATACCTGTTGTGGACAGTTGGAAGTACATCCCTGTGGTGGACAGTGGGGAGGAAATCCCTGTGGTGGACAGTGGAGAGGATTTCACTGTGGTTGACAGTGGTAAGGACATCCTTGTGGTGTGCATTGGGGAGGATGTTCCTGTGGTGCACAGGGGAAAGCCTCTGTGGTGGACAGTAAGAGGACTTTTCTGTGGTGGACAGTGTTGTGGACATCTCTTTGTCAGTGAGGAGGACGTCCCTGTGGTGGACAGTAAGTATGATGTCCCTGTGTTGGATAGTGGGGAGGATGTCACTGTGGTGAACAGGAGGATGACAGTGTGGTTGAGGATTTCCTGTGTTGGACAGTGGGGAAGATGTTCCTGTGGTGAATAGTGGAGAGGACATCTCTGTCTTGGACAGTGTGCAGGACATCCTTGTGGTGGTCAGTGGGGAGGACATCCCTTTGGTGGACAGTTAGGAAGATATACATGTGTTGGACAGTGAAAAGGATGTACCTATGGTGGTCAGTGTGTATGACGTACCTGTGGTGGACTGTTGGGAGGATGTCCCTCTGGTGGACACTGGGAGAGGTCACTCTGGTGGACAGTGAGGAGGATGTCTTTGTGGTGGACAGTGAGGCAGTCTTCCCTGTTAACGACAGTGAGGAGGACATCCCTGTCGTAGACAGTGGGGAGGAAATCGCTGTGCTACAGAGTGGGGAGGAGGTCACTGTGTGTTCAGTGGGGAGGACGTCCCTGTGGTGGACAGTGGGGAGAACTTTCCTGTTGTGGACAGTAGGGAAGATTTTCCTGTGGTTGACAGTGGAAAGGAGGTGCCTGTTGTGGACAAAGTGAAGGACATCCCTGTGGTACATGGAAGGACATCCCTTTGGTGGATAGAGAAAAGGGCATTGCTGTGGTGGACAGTAGGGAAAAATTCTCTGTGGTCGACAGTGGGGAGGACATCCCTTTTGTGAACAGTGGGTAGGACATCTCTGTGGTGGACAATGAAAAGAACGTTCCTATGGTGGATAGTGGGAAGGATATCTTTGTGGTGGATACTGGGGAGGACATCCCTGAGGTTTACAGTGAGGAGGACATCCCTGTAGTTGACAGTGGGAAGAACTTCCCTGTAGTGGACAGTGGGAAGGATGTCCCTGTGGTGGACAATGGAAAGGATGTCCTTATGTTGGACTATAGGGAGGACGTCCCTGTTATGGACAGTGGGGAGGATTTCACTGTGGTGGACACTGGGGAGGACAACCTGTGGACAGTGGAAATAACATTCCTTTGGTTCACAGAAGGACATCCCTGTGGTGGACAGTGGGGAGGACACCTCTGTTGTGGACAGTGGTAAGGACGTCCCTGTGGTACATAAGAGGATGTCACTGTGCTGGACAGTGGAAAAAACATCCATATGTTAAACAGTGGGGTGACTATCATTGTCATGGACGGTGGGAAGGACGTCCCTGTGGTGGACAGTGGGGAGGACATCTCTGTTTTGGACAGTGGGGAGAATGTCCCTGTTTTGGACAGGGGGAGGACATCCCTGTGGTACACAGGAGGACAACACTGTGGTTGACAGTGTTGAGGACATTCCTCTGGTGGACAGTCAGGAGGATGTCACTGTGGTGAACAGTGGGGAGAACATCTCTGTCTTGGACTGTGTGGAGGACGTCCTTGTGATGTTCAGTGGGGAGGACACCTCTGTGATAGACAGTGGGGAGGATGTCCCTGTGGTGGACAGTGGGGAGGACTTTTCTATGCTGGACAGTAGGAAGGACATCCCTGTGGTGGAAAGTGGGGAGGAGGTCCTGGTGGTTGACAGTGGGGAGGACGTCTCTGTTGTGGACAGTGGGAAGAAATTTCCTGTGGTGGACAATGGAGAAGACATTCTTTTTTGGACAGTGGAAAGGACGTCCTTATGGTGGACAGTGGAAAAGACTTCCCTGTGGTTGACAGTAAAAAGGACATATATATAATGGACAGTGGGGAGGACGTCTTTGTGGTGGACAGTGGGGAGTATGTCCCTATGGTGGACAGTTTGCTGGATGTTCCTATGGTGGACAGTAAGAAGGACTTTCCTGTGTTGGACAATGGGGAAAACTTCCTTGTGGTGGACAGTGGGTAGAAGGTCCCAGTGGTTTACTGTGAAGAGGACTTCCATGTGTTGGAAACTGGGAAGGACTTTCCTGTGTTGGACAGTGGTAAGGACGTCCTTGTGGTACACAGGAGGATGTCCCTGTGCTTGACAGTGGGAAGGATTTCACTGTGGTGTACAGTGGGGAGGACGTTTATGTGGTGGATGGTGGGAAGAACGTACCTGTGGTGGACAGTGGGGCGGACATCTCTGTTGTGGACAGTAGGAAGGATACCCCTGTGGTGGACAGTGGGGAGGATGTCCCTGTGGTAGAGAGTGGGGAGGATTTCACTCTGGTGGACAGTGGGGAAAACGTCCCTGTGGTGCACAGGATGATGGCACTGTTGTGGACAGTGGGGAAGACTTCCCTGTTGTGGACAGTGGGGAAGATGTCCCTGTGGTGAACAGTGGAAAAGACATCTCTGTCTTGGACAGTGTGGAGGACGTCCTTGTGGTGGTCATTGGGGGAGACATCCTTGTGGTGGACAGTTGGGAGGATGTCCCTGTGGTGTACAGTTGATATGATGTCCTTGTGGTGGATAGTTGGGAGGATGTCCCTGTGGTGGTCACTGGGTAGGACATCACTTTGGTGGACCGTGGGGAGGATGTCTTTTTTGTAAACATTGAGGAGGACTTTCCTGTTGTGGACAGTGAGGAGGACATCCCTGTGGTAGACATTGAAGAGTACATGCCTGTGGTAGAGAGTGAGAAGAAGGTCCCTGTGGGTACAGTGGAGAGGACATCCCTGCGGTGGACAGTAGGGAGAACTTCCCTGTGGTGGACAGTAGGGAGGATTTCACTGTGGTGGACAGTGGGGAAGACGTCCCTGTTGTGGACAAAGTGGAGGATATCCCTCTGTTGCATGTGAGGACATCCCTGTGGTGGATAGAGAGGAGGACATTCCTGTGGTGGACAGTAGAGTAAATATTTCTGTGGTGGACAATTGGGTGGATGTCCCTGTGGTACACAGAAGGTCATCACTGTAGTGGACAGTGAGGAGAATGTCCATGTGGTGGACAGTGGAAAGGAGGTCCTTGTAGTGGTCAGTATGGAGGATGTCCCTGTGGTGGTTGGTGTTTAGGATGCCCCGGTGAAGAAAGTGGTGAGGAAGTCTCTGTGGTACATAGGAGGATGTCCCTGTGGGGGATAGTGGGAATGACGTCCCTGTGGTGGACAGTTGGAAGGACTTCCCTGTTGTGGACAGTGAGAAGTACATTTCTGTGGTGGACAGTGGGCAGGACATCCCTGTGGTGGACAGTGGAGAGGATTTTCTTTGGTGGACAGTGGGGAGCACATCTCTGTGGTAGGCAGTGGGGAGGCCATGTCTGTGGTGGACAGTGAGGAATACGTCCCTGTGGTGGACCTTGGGGAAGAATTCTTTGTGGTGGACACTGATGAGGACATCCCTGTTGTGGCCAGTGGGTAGCACAATACAGTGGTGGACCGTGAGGTAAATGTCCCTGTGGTGGACAGTGGGAAGGATGTCCCTGTGGTGGATACTGGGAAGGACATCCCTGAGGTTTACAGTGTTGAGGACATCCTGCATAAATACCCAAAAAGAAAAGCATGTATACTATGTGAGTTAAAGACAACTATTAGAGATCTGAAAACAAAAAAAAAATGCACGTTACTTGTGCAGTTTGAGTTAAGACTGGTTCTTTTCATTTTGGTATAAACACTGTATTAGCCAGCCATGCATTGTCTCTTTGGGGGACAGTGGGAAGGACATACCTGTAGCGGACAGTGTGTATGACATCCCTGTGGTAGTCACTGAGGAGAATGTCCTTGTGGTGGACATTGGGGAGTTGTCCCTGTATTGGACAGTAAGGTGGATGTCCCTCAGCGTACAGTATGGAGGATGTCCCTGAGTGGAGAGTGGGGAGGACATCCATGTTGAGGACAGTGAGTAGGACCTCCCTGTGGTGGACAGTGGGGAGGACTTACCTGTTTTTGACAATGAGAAGAACATCCTTGTGGTTTACAGTGGAAGGGACATCACTGGGGTTGACAGTGGGGAGGATTTCAGTGGAGTGGACAGTGTGGAGGACATCCTTGTGGTGGACAGTGGGGAGGATGTTCCTGTGGTGCACAGGAGGACAACCCTGTGGTGAACAATAAGGAGGATGTCCTTGGTGGGCAGTGGGGAGTATGTCTCTGTGGTGGACAGTGGGGAGGATGTTCCTGTGTTGGACAGTGGAAAGGACTTCCCTGTGGTGGACAGTGGTGAGGACACCTCTGTGGTGGACATTGAGGAGTTCTTATCTGTGGTGGACATTGGAAAGGACGTACCTGTGGTGGACAGTGGGGAGGATTTCAGTAAGGTGGACAGTGGGGAGGACATCCTTTTGGTGGACAGTGGGGAGGGTGTTCCTGGGGTACACAGGAGGATGTCCCTTTGGTGGGCAGTGTGAAGTTCATCTCTGTGGTAGTGAGTAGGACATCCCTATGGTGGACAGTAGGGAGGACATAACTGTGGTGGACAGTGGGGAGGATGTCTCTGTGGTGGACAGTACAGAAGATGTCCCTGTGGTGAACAGTGGACAGGATGTCCCCGAGGTGGACAGTGATGAGGACATCACTGTGGAGGATTGTGAGGAGGACATACCTGTGGTGGACAGTCGGGAGGACATTTCAGTGGTGCACAGTGGGGATGACATCCCTGTAAAACACAGGATTATGTCCCTGTCATGGACAGTGTGGAGGACATCCCAGTGGTTAACATTGTAGAGGACATCTCTGTGATTAACAGTGGGGAGGACATACTTGTGGTGAACAGTGTGGAGGATGTCCCTGTGGTGGACAGTGGGGAGGATTTTTCTGTGGTGGACAGTGGGGAGAACGTCACTGTGGTGCACAGTATTAAATCCTCATGATGGAGAGTGGGGAAGATGTCGCTGTGGTGGACAGTGGGGAGGATATCTCTTTGGTTGACAGTGTGGAGGATGTCCCTGTGGTGGTCAATGGGGAGGACACTTCTGTGGAGGAAATTGGGGAGGATGTCTCTGTGGTACACAGGAGGACATCTTTGTGGTGAACATTGGCAAGGATGTCTTTGTGGTGGACTGCTTACAAAGTGTTTCTGTGGTGGAAATTAAGGAGGACATACCTATATAAATACCTAAGGAGAAAAGCATGTGTACTACCTGAGTTAAAAACAACTATTAGAGAGTGAAAAACACTAAATGCACATTACTTGTGCAGTTTGAGTTAAGACGTGTTCTTTTGATTTTGTTATAAAGAATGTATTAGCCGGCCATGCATTGTTCTTTGTTATGTATACTATGTACAAATAAGTACCTGTTTTGTAGCTAAAACGCATGAAACAATGTAAGGCAGTTCCCATCTGTAAAAATGCTCAAGGAGAAAAGCATGTGTACTATATGAGTTAAAGACAAAAATTAGAGAGCTGAAAACACAAAATGCACGTTACTTGTGCAGTTTGAGTTAAGACGTGTTCTTTTGATTTTGGTATAAACACTGTATTAGCCAGCCATGCATTGTCCCTTTGGTGGACAGTGGGAAGGACATTCCTTTAGTGGACAGTGGATATGACATTCCTGTGGTGGACACTGGGGAGGATGTCCTTGTGGTGGACATTGTGGAGGACGTCCCTGTCTTGGACAGAAAGGTGGATGACCCTCAGTGTACAGTATGGAGTATGTCCCTGAGTGGAGAATGGGAAGGACATCCATGTTGAGGACAGTGAGGAGGACGTCCCTGTGGTGGACAGTGGGGAGGACTTCCCTGTTTTGGACAATGAGAAGGACATCCTTGTGGTTTACAGTGGAAAGAACATCCATTGGGGTGGACAGTGGGGAGGAAGTCCCTGTAGTAGACAGTGGGGAGGATTTCAGTGGAGTGGACAGTGTGGAGGACATCCTTTTTGTGGACGAGGGGAGAAAGTTCCTGTGGTGCACAGGAGGATGACACTGTGGTGAACAATAAGAAGGATGCTCCTTCAGTAGGCAGTGGGGAGTATGTCTCTGTGGTGGACACTGGAGAGGATGTTCCTGTGGTGGACAGTGAAAAGGACTTCCTCATGGTGTACAGTGGTGAGGACATCCCTAAGATGGACAGTAGGGAGGACTTCCCTGTGGTGGACACTGGGAAGGACATTTTTGTGGTGCACAGGAGGACGTCCCAGTGGTGAACTGTGGTGAGGATTTCAGTAAGGTAGACAGTGAGAAGGATGTCCCTGTGTTATGGACAGTGGGAAGGACTTTTCTCTGGTGGAGAGTTAGGAGGAAATCCCTGTGGTGCACTGTAGGGAGGACATCCCTGTGTTGGACAGTGGGAAGAATTTCAGTGGGATGGACAGTTGGTAGGACGTCCTGGTGTTGAACAATTGGGAGGACATTCCTGTTGTTCACAGGAGCACATCCCTGTGTTGCACAATAAGGTCTTCCTTGTTGTGGACAGTGTGGAGGACATCTCTGTGGTGGAAAGTAAAAAGGAAGTCCCTGTGGTGGACAGTGGGAAGGATGTTCCTATGGTGGACCGTGGAGAGGACGTCCCTGTGGTTGACAGTGAGAAGGACTTCCCTGTGGTGGAAAATGGTGAGGACCTCTTTTGGTGAACAGTGGCAGGAAGTTCTTGTGTTGGACAGTGGGGAGTACTTCCTTGTGGTTGACAGTGAGGAGGACATAGGTATGGTGGACAGTAGGGAGGACGTCTTTGGGGTAGACAGTGGGAAGTATGTCCCTATGGTGGACAGTAGGGAGGATGTCCTTGTGGTGGACTGTGGGAGGACTTCCATGTTGTTGACAGTGAAGAGGACGTAAGTATGGTGAACAGTGGGGAGGATGTCTTTGTGGTGGACAATACAAACATGTCCCTGTGGTGGACAGTGGGTAGGCCGTCCCTGTGGTGGACAGTGGAGAGAATGTCCCTGAGGTCAACTGTTGGGAGGATGTCTTTGTGGTGGACAGTGGAAAGAACCTCCCTGTGTTGGACATTGGGAGGATATCACTGTAGCAGACAGTGGGAAGGATGTCCTTGTGGAAAGTGGAGAGGATGTTCCTATGGGGTAAAAGAGGATGACCCTGTGGTGGACAGTGGAAAGAACCTCCCTGTGTTGGACATTGGGAAGATTTCACTGTAGTGGAGAGTGGGAAGAATGTCCTTGTGGAAAGTGGAGAGGAAGTTCCTATGGTGCAAAGGAGGATGACCCTGTGGTGGACAGTGGGAATGATGTCCCTGTGGTGCAGAGTGTGGAGGACATCTCTGTGTTGGACAGTGGTGAGGACATCCATGTTGTGCACACAAGGATGTCCCTGTGGTACACAGTGGAGAGGATGTCCCAGGGGTGGACAATGGGAAGTATGTCCCCTGTGGTTGACAGTAGGAAAACATCCCTGTGGTGGACAGTGGGGTGGACGTCTGTGTGTTGGATGGTGGGAAGAACGAACCTGTGGTCGACAGTGGGGAGGACATCCCTGTTGTGGACATGGAGAAGGATGTCCCCGTGGTGGACATTGGTGAGGACATCTCTGTTGTGGACAATAGAGAGGACGCCCCTGTGGTGGACAGTGGAGAGGACATCTTTGTGGTGGACTGTGAGGAGGACCTCTCTGTGGTGGAAAGTGGGGAGGTTATTTCTGTGGTGCACAGTAGGAAGGATGTCCCTGTGGTGCACAGAAAAATGACACTGTGGTGGACAGTGGGGAGGACATCCCTGTGTTGGACAATAGGGAGGAAGTTTCTGGGGTGGTTAAAGGGGAGGACACCACTGTGATGGACAGTTGGGAGGACATTTCTTTGGTGCACAGTGGAGAGGACGCTTCTGTGGTTGACAGTGGGGAGGATGTACCTGTGCTGGACAGTGGGGAGGATGTCCTTGTTGTGGACAGTGGAAAGAACATATTTGGGGGACAGTGGGGAGGACGTTGCACTGGGGTACAGGAGGACATCCCTGTGGTGGACAGTGGGTAGAGATGTCCTTGTGGTGGACAGTGAGGAGGACATCCTTGTGGTGGACTGTGGAGAGGAATTCCCTGTGGTTGACAGTGAGGAAGACATAAGTATGGTGGACAGTGGGGAGGACGTCTTTGTGGTGGACAATACGGTGTATGTTTCTGTGGTGGACAGTGGGAAGGACATCCCTGTGGTGGACTGTGGGTAGGCCTTTCCTGTGGTGGAGAGTGAGGAGGAAATCCCTGTGGTGGACAGTAGGCAGGATATCCCTGTGGTGGAGAGTGGGAAGGATTTCAGTGTGGTGGACAGTGGGTAGCACATCCTTGTGGTGGACAGTGGGAAGGACATCCCTATGGTAGACTGTGGGGAGGATTTCAGTGTGGTGGACAGTGGGTAGGCCATCCTTGTGGTGGACAGTGGGAAGGACATCCCTATGGTGGACTGTGGGGAGGATGTTCTGTTAGTGGACTGAGAGTAGAACATCCCTGTGGTAGAGAGTTAGAAGGACTTCCCTGTGGTGGAAAATGGTGAGGAAGCCTTTCGGTGGATAGTGGGATAAAGTCCTTGTTGTGGACTGTGGGAAGAATGTCACTGTGGTTGACAGTGGGGATGTCTCTGTGGTAAACAGTGAGAAAGACGGGAATGTGGTGGACAGTGGGGTGGACGTTTCTGTGGTGGACAGTGGAAAGGACATCTCTGTGGTGGACAGTGGTGAAGACGTATTTGTTGTGCACAGGAGGATATCCCTGTGGTGGACAGTGGGGAGAATATCACTGTGTGGACAGTGGGGGGATGCCCCTTTGTTGGACAGTAGGGAGGATGTCCCTGTGGTGGACAGTGGAAAGGACATCTCTGTGGTGGACAGTGAAAAGGACGTCATTGTAGTCATCACTGGGGAGGATGTCCCTTTGGTGGACAATGGAGGAACGTTTCTTTGGTGCACAGCAGAACATCGCTGTTGTGGACAGTGGGGAGATTGTCTCTGTGGTGAACAGTGGAAAAGACATCTTTGTCTTGGATAGTGTGGATGACGTGCTTGTGGTGATCAGAGGGGAGGATGCCCCTGTGGTAAACAATGGGGAGGACATCCCTGTGGTTGACAGTGGGCAGGACATTTCTGTGGTAGACAGTGGTAAGGATGTCCCTGTGGTGGACAGTGGGGAGGAGCTCCTTGTGGTGGACTGTGGGAAGGATGCTCTGTGGTGGGCAGTGGGGAGGACATCCCTGTGGTGGACATTGGGGAGGACGTTTCTGTGGTGGAGAGTGGTTAGGATATCTCTGTTTTGTACAGTGGCAAGGAAGTTCCTGTGGTGGACATTGCAAAGGAAATCACTGTTGTGGACAGTGGGGAGGAAGTCCTTGTGGTGGGCAGTTGGGAGGACCTCCCTGTGGTGGACAGTGTGGAGAATGTCCCTGTGGTAGACAGTGCGAGGATGTCCTGTGATGCACAGTAGGATGTCCTTGTGGTGCTCAGTGGTGAGGATGTCCATGTCATGGACTGTGGGGAGCAAGACACTATGGTGGACATTGGGGAGGATGCCCCTGTGGTGGACAGTGGTAAGGACGTCCCTGTTGTACACAGGAGGACTTCCCTGTGGTGTACAGTGGGGAGGATATACCTGTGGTGGACAGTGGGGAGGATGCCTCTGTGGTGGATAGTGGGAAGAACATACCTGTGGTGGACAGTGGGGAGTATATCCCTGTTGCAGACTGTGGGAAGTACATCCCTGTGGTGGACAGTGGTAAGGACATCTTTGTTTTGGACACTGGGGAGGACATCCCTGTGTTGGACAGTGGAGAGGATGTTCCTGTGGTGGACAGTGGAGAGGAGATCCCTGTGGTGCACAGGAAGTCCCTGGGGTGGACAGTTAAGAAGATGTTCCTGTGGTAGACTCTGGGGGGACATCTCTGTTGTAAACAGTGTGAAGGACATTCCTGTAGTTGTCAGGGTTGAGGACCGCCCCTGTGGTGGACAATGGTAAAGAAGTCCCTGTGTTACATAGAGGACGTCCCTGTGGTGGAGAGTGAGGAGGATGTCCTTGTGTTGTACAGTGGAAAGAATGTCTCTCTGGTGGACAGTTGGAAGGACACACCTGTTGTGTAAAGTGGGGAGGATCTCCATGTTGTGGACAGTGGAGAGGACATCTCTATTGTGGACAGTGAAAGGGCATACCTGTGGTGGACAGTTGGGAGGATGTCCCTTTGGTTTACAGTGGGAAGGACTTCCCTGTGTGGGACAGTGGGGAGGGCATCCCTGTGGTGCACAAGAGGACATCCTTGTGGTGGACAATAGGGAGTATGTTTCTGTTGTGGAGATTGGGAAGGACTTATCTGTGGTGGACTGTGTGGAGGACATCCCTGTGGTGGTCAATGGGAAGGACACTTCTGTCCTGTGGTGGACAGTGGAGAGGATATTCCTATGGTGGACATTTGGAGGACATTCCTGTGATGGACAATGGAGAGAAAATCCCTGTGGTAGACAGTGAGAAGGACATCACTGTGGAGGACAGTGGGGAGGAATTCTCTGTGGTAGAAAGTGAAAAGCATGTCTTTGTGGTAGACAGAGGTAGGACATACCTGTGGTGTACAGTGAGGAGGATGTCCCTGTGATGGACAGTGGGGAAGAGTTTCCTGTGGTGGACAGTGGGGAGGACGTCCCTGTGGTAGACAGTGGGTAGAACATCTCTGTGGTAGAGAGTGAGGAGGCTGTCCCTTTGGAGAACAGTGGGGAAAATGTCCCTGTGGTGGATAGTAGGAAGGATATCCCTGTGGTTTACAGTGGGGAGAACATCCCTGTGGTAAACAGTTGGGAGGATGTATCTATGGTGAACAATGTGAAGGACATCCCTCTGGTGGACAGTTGGAGGATGTTCCTGTGGTACACATGAGGACGTCCATGTGGTGGACAGTGGGGAGGATGTCCTTGTGTTGGACATTTAGGAAGAAATCTCTGTGCTTAACAGTGGGGAAGACGTCCTTGTGATCATCAATGGGAACCATGTCCCTGTGGTGGACAGTGGGAAGGACATCTCTGTGGCAGAAAGTGGGGAAGACTTCTCTGTGGTGGACCGTGAAGAGGCCATCATTATTGTGGACAGTGAGGAGGATGTCGCTGTGGTGGATAGTGGGAAGGGTGTCTCTGTGGTGGACAGTGGGGAAAACGTCTTTCTGATTTAAGGAGGTGAGGACATCCCTGTGGTTGACAGAGGGAAGGACATCCCTGTGGTGGACTCTGGGTAGGACATCTCTGTGGTGGACAGTGAAAAAGACGTCCTGTGGTGGGCATTGGGAAGGATGTCCCTGTGGTGGAAAGTGAGGAAAATATCTATGTTTACAGTGGTTAGGACATCACTGTGGTAGACAGTGGGTAAGAGATCTCTGTCAGGGACAGTGAGGAGGATGTTTCTGTGGTGGACAATGAGGAGGACATCCCTGTAGTGGACAGTGGGGAGGATGTCCTTGTGGTGGACAATTGGGAGTATGGCTCTTTGGTACACAGGAGGATGTTCCTATGGTGCATAGTGGTGAGGATGCCAATGTGGTAGACAGTGTCAAGGACGTCCCTGTGGTCCACAGGAGGACATGCCTATAGTGGAAATTAGGGAGAACATCCCTGTGGTGGACAGTGGGGAGGATATCTCTGTGGTGAACACTGGGAAGGACGTACCTATGGTGGTCAGTGGGGAGATTCACCAGTGGTGGACTGTGTGGAGGATATCCCTCTGGTGGACAGTGGGAAGGACTTCTCTGTGGTAGACATTGGGGAGGATGTCCTTGTGGTGAACAGGAGGAAGTCCCTGTGGTGGCCAGTGGGGAGAAATTCCCTGTGGTGTACAGTGGGGTGGACATCTCTTTGGTGGACAGTGTGGAGGACATCCCTGTCGTGGTCAATATGGAGGATGCCCCTATGGTGGACAGTGGGGAGTATGTCTGTTTTACACAGGAGGGCATCTTTGTGGTGGACCATGAGGAGGACGTCCCTGTATTAGACAGTGGGCAGACGTCCTCATGTGCACCACACAAACATCTTCCCAACTTTCCACCAGAAGGACATCCTCCCCACTGTCCACCACAGGGACGTTTTTCTGTGGACCACAGAAACATCCTTCCCACTGTCTACAAAGACATCCTCCCCACTGTTCACCACAGTAAAATCCTCCCAAGTCAAACACAAGGACGTCGTCCCCACTGTCCACCACAGGTAGGTCCTCCCCACTGTGTACCACAGAGTCATCCTCCTCAATGTCCACCACAGGGATTATCCTACATACTGTCCACCACAGGGACATTCTCCCCAATGTCCACCACAGGGACATCCTCTAGTGAATTACAGGAATGTCCTCCCCATGATCCACCACAAGGACGTCCTCCGTGCTGTCCACCACAGTTAAATCCTCTCCACTGTCCACCACAAAGATGTCCTCAGCACTGACCATAACAGGGATATTCTTCTCACTGTCAACCACAGAGAAGTCCTCCCAACTGAACACCACAGGAACATCCTCCCCATTGTCCACCAAAGGAATGTCCTCCCAACTGTCTAACAAAATGACGTCATCCTCAATGTCCACCACAGTGAAGTCTTCCCTACCTCCCACCACTGGGACTCCTTCTCACTGATCACCATGGGGATGTCCACTGTCCACCACAGGGATGTCCTCCCCACTGTCAACCACAGGGAAGTCTTTCCCACTGTCCACCACAGGGACGTCCTCCTCACTGTCCACCAACAGGATATCCTGTCCACTGTCTACCACAGTGATATCCCTCCCACTGTGTACCACAGGGATGTCCTCCCCACTGTCCAACACAGAGAAGTCCTCCCCAATGTCAACCACAGGGATATCATCCCCAAAATCCACCACAGGGAAATCCTCTCCACTGCCCACCACAGGGATATCCTCCCCACTGTACACAACAGAAATGTCCTCCTCACTGTCCACCACAGAAATGTCCTCCTCACTGTCCACAACAAAGACATCCATCTGTGCACAACAGGGATGTCCTCACCACTGTCCACCACAGGGAAGTTCTTCTCACTGTCCACCACAGAGACTTCCTTTCCACTGTCCACCACAGGGATGTCCCTCTGTGCACCACAGAAACATCCTCCTGACTTCCCAGCAGATGGATGTCTTTTCCACTGTCCACCACAGGGATGTCTTTCCCACTGTCCACCACAGGGATGTCTTCCCCACTAGACACCACAGGTACATACATTGCACTTTCCACCACAGTGATGTCCTTTTAACTGTCCACCACAGGGATGGCCTCCCAACTGTTGACCACAGTAAAATCCTTCCAGCTGTTCACCACAGGGAAGTCTTCCCCACTCTCCACCACAGGTTAGTCCTCCCCACTGTTCACAAATGAACATTCACCCCACAGTCGACACACAGATGTCCTCCCCACTGTTTACCACAGGGATGTTCTTCTCACTCTCCACCACAGTGAAGTCCTCACCACTGTCCACTACACAGACATCCTCCCCACTCTACATCATAGGGACATCCTACTCACTTTCCACCACAGAGATGTCCTCCACTCTGTCCACCACAGGGACATCCTTCTCACTGTCCACCACAGGGACGTCATTCTGTTCACAACAGGGACGTCCTCCCAACTGTCTACAAAATACATGTTCTCCCCACTGTCAACTACAGGGATGTCCTTCCCATTTTCCACCACAGAGATGTTCTCCCCATTGTGCACAAAAGGGGCTTCATCCCAATTGACAACCACAGGGACATCCTCCAAACTGTTCACCACAGTGATGTCCTCCCCACTGTCCAACTCAGGGACATTCTCACCACTGTCCACCACAGGAAAGTCCTCTTGTGTACCACAGGGACGTCCTCATGACTGTCCACCACAGTGGCATCCTCCCCACTGACCTCCACAGGGATGACTTCTACACTGTCCACCACAGAGATATCCTCCCCACTGTCTACCACAAAGACGTCCTCCACACTTTCTAACCAGACCTCATCCTCCTGTGCACCACAGGGTCTTCCTCCCGACTGTCCAGAATAGAGATGTCCTACCCACTGCCAACAAAGAGACATTCTCCACAACATCCACCACAGGGACTTCCTCTTGTACAACACAGGGACGTCCTCCCCACTGTCCACCACAAATATGTCCTCCCCACTTTCCACCACAGAAATGTCCTCCTGTCTACCACAGATATGTCCTCCACATTGTCCACGACAGGGGCTCCTACTTACTGACCACCACAGGGATGTCCTCTACACTGTCCAAGGAGATGTCCTCCCCACTGTCCACAAGGTCATCCTCCTGTGCACCACAAGGACATCCTCCCAACTGTCCACCACAGGAATTTTATTCCCACTGTCCACCACAGAGATGTCCTTTCAACTATCTAACACAGGGACGTCCTCCCCATTCTCCACCACAGGTATGTACTCCAGTGTACCACAGAAATGTCATCACCACTCTCCACCACAGGGGTGTCCTCCCCACAGACCACCACAGGGACTTTCTCAACTAGCCACCACAGAGACATCCTCCACACTGTCCACCACAGGGACCTCCTCCACACTGCCCACCACAGGGAAGTCCTCCTGGACACCACAGGAACATCCTTCCAACTATCTACCACAAAGATGTTCTCCCCACTGACCACCACAGCGATATCCTCCCCACTGTCCACCAAAAGAAAGACCTCCTCACTGTCCACCACAGGGATGTCCTCTTACTGTCCACCAGAGGGATGTCCTCCTGTGCACCATGGAAACATCCTCTGCACTGCCCACCACAAGGACGTCCTCCCCACTGTCCACCACAGTGAAATCCTCCTCACTTTCCACCACAGTAAAATCCTTTCCAATGTACACCACAGGGATGTCCTCCCCACTGTCCACCTCAAGAAAGTCTTCTCCACTTTCCAACAAAGTGATTTCCTTTTCACTGTCCACCACAGTGATGCCCTCCACACTGTCCACCACAGAGATTTGCTCCCTACTCTCCACCACAGGGATGTCCTCCCCACTGTCCACCAAAAAAATCCTCCCCACTGTGCACCACAGGGACATCCTCCTCATTGTCCACCACAGGGATGTCCTCCTGTGTACCACAAGGACGTCCTTCCCACTGTCCACCAAAGGTGCATCCTCCTTACTGAGCACCACAGGGACATCCTCCTGTGCACCACAGTAAAGTCCTTCCCACTGCCAACCACAAGGACATCCTCCCCACTGTCTACCACAATGAAAACCTCCCCACAGTCAACCACAGGGACATCCTTCCCACTGTCCACCACAGGGAAATCCTCCCCACTGTCCACCACAGGTATGTCCTCTCTAATGTAGACCAAACTGATGTCTTCCCCACTGTCCATCACAGAGACATCCTCGTCACTGTCCACCACAGAGATGTCCTACCTACTCTCCACCACATGGATGTCCTCCCACTCTCCACCACAGAAACATCTTCCTAACTGTTCACCACAGGGATCTCCTCCTCACTGTCACCACAGGGATGTTCTCTTCACTGTCCATCACAGAAACATCTTGCCCACTATCCACCACAAAAATGTCCTGTAGGACATCCTTTCCACAGTCCACCACAGGTGCATCCTTGTTACAGATCACCACAGGGAGGTCCTCCTGTGCACCACAGGAAGAGACTCCCCAATGCCCACCACAGAGATGTACTCCCAACTCTCCACCACACGAAAGTTCTCATGTGTAAAACAGGGACGTCCTTCCCACTGTCTACCACAAATGAGTCCTTCTTACTAAACACAACTGGGACGTCTTCCTCACTGTCCACCACAGTGACATACTCCTGTTTACTACAGGGACGTCCTCACCACTGTCCACCACAGGGGTTACCTCCCTGCTGACCACAACAGAGACATCCTCCACACTGTCCACCACAAAGACGTCCTGCTCTGTATCCAAAAAAAGGGACATCATCCCAACTGTCCACCAGAATGATGTCCTCCCCAGTGTCCACCACAGGGACAACCTCCCCACTGTCCACCACAGGGCGTCCTCTTCACTTTCTACCACAGAAATATCATCCCCACTGTAAACCACAGGGATATCCTCCCCACTGTCCACCATAGAAAAGTCTTCCCCATTGTCCACCACAAGGATGTCCTTCTCACTGCCCACCACAAGGATGTCCTCCCCACTGTCCACCACAGAAAAATTGTTTCTACTCTGCACCAGAGGACATCATCCTCATTGTCCACCACAGGGATGTCCTTCTTACTGTTACCACAGGGATGTCGTCTTCACTGTCTACCACAGGGACATCCTCACCACTATCCACCACAGGGGTTTAATCCCCACTGACCACCACAGGGATATCCTCCTCACTGTCCACCACAAAGATGTCCTGCTCAGTATCCACCAAAGGGACATCTTCCCCACTGTCCAACAAAGAGACATCCACCCCACTGCCCACCACAGAAAAGTCTTTGCCAATGTCCACCAGAAAGTTGTCCTACCCACTGCCCACAACAAGGATGTCTTCCCCACTGTCTACCACAGAAAAATCCTCCCCTCTGTCCACCACAGGGACATCCTCCTCATTGTCCACCACCTGGATATCCTCCTAACAGTCTCCACAGGGATGTCTTCTTCACTGTTCATCACAGGAACATCCTCCACACTGTTCACCACAGTGATGACCTCCTGTTCACCACAGCAAAATCGCCCCACTGTTCACCACAGGAATGTCCTCTCCACTGCCCACCTCAAGGATGTCCTATTTACTGTCTACCACAGTGAAATCTTCCCCATTGTCCACCACAGGGACATTTTTCCAACTGTCCACAAAAGGGATGTACTCCTCACTCTCCCCTACAGGGAAGTCCTTTTAATTGTCCACCACATGGATGTCCTCCCAACTGTCCATCAGAATGATGTCCTCCCCACTGTCCACCACAGGGACATCCTCCCCACTGTCCACCACAGATACATACCCCTTACTGTCCACCACAAGGATGTCCTCCAGACTGTAAACCACAGGATATTCTCTGCACTATTGACAACAGAGACATCCTCCCCACTATCCACAACAGGGACATCCTCTTCACTGTCCACTACAGTGATGTCTTCTCCATTGTCCACCACAGAAAATTCCTCCACAAGGTTCACTACAGGGATGTCCTTCTCATTAACAACCAAGATATGTCTTACTCACTCTCACCACAGGGATGTGCTTTTCACTGTCCAGCAAGGGACATCCTCCAAACTCTTCCCCACAGGGACGTCCTCCTGTGCACCACAGCAAACTCACCCCACTGTCCACAAAAAGGTTGTCCTCCCCACTGTCCAAGAATGGGACATCCTCCCCACTGTCCACAATGAGGACATCCTCCTGTGCACCAAAGTGAAATCCACCCCACTGTCCACCACACAGAAATCCTCCTTTGTACCACAAGGATGTCCACAACACTGACCAAAACAGGTGTGTCCTCCCTACTGACCAACACAAGGACATCCTCCACATTGTACATCAGAGGGACATCCTCCTGTTCACCACAGGGACATCCTCCCAACTGTCTACAACAGGGATGTCCTCCTAACTGTCCACCACAGAAATGTGCTCTGCAATGTCCACCACAGGAACATGATCCCTACTGCCTACAACAAAGACATCCACCCCACTGTCCACTACAGTGAAATCCTCTTCACTGTCTGCCACAGGGATGTCCTCCCCACTGTCCACCAATGGATGTCCTCCCCACTATCGACCACACGGGTGTCCTCCCCACTGTTTACCTCAGGGATGTTCTTCTCACTGACCACCACAGTGAAGTCCTCCCCACTGTCCAATACACGGACATCCTCCTCACTCTCCACCATACAGACATCCTCCTCACTTTCCACCACAGAGATGTCCTCTGTTTTGTCCACCACAGGAACATACTTCTCACTGTCCAACACACGGACATCATTCTGTTCACAACAGTGACATCCTCCCAACTGTCTAACAAATACATGTTCTCCCCACTGTCAACTACAGGGATGTCCTCTCCACTGTCCACCACAAGGACATCCTCCTCACTGTCCACCACAGATGTCCCCTGCACTGACCATCACAGAGACATCCTCCACACTGTCCACCACAAAGATGTCCTGCTCTGTATCCACAAAAGGGACATCTTCCCCACTGTCCACCACATAGATATCCTCCTCACTGTCCACAACAGCGAAGTCACACCACTGTCCACCAACAGTTGTCCTCCCAACTGTCCACCACAGGGATGTTCTCCCAACTGTCCATGACAGAGAGAATCTTGCCACTGTCCACCACAGAAAAATCCTTTCCACTGTCCACCACAGGGATGTTGTCCACACTGACCACCACAGCAATGTACTCACGACTGTAAACCATAGGGCCACCATAGGACATCCTCTTCACTGTACAACACAGGGACGTCCTGCTTACTCTCCACCACAAAAATGTCCTTCCCACTGTCCACCACAGGGATGTCCTCCCCATGCTCCACCACAGGAATGTCTTTTCCACTGTCCTCCACAGAGATGTGCTTCCCATTGTCTGCCACAGAGACATCCTCATCACTGTCCAACAAAGAAAAATTTTCCTCACTGTGCACCACAGGGACGTCCTCCTCACTGTCATCCACAGGTATGTTTTCTCTACTATAAATCAGAGGGATGTCCTCCTCATTATCCACCAAAAGGACATGCTCCCACTATCCACCACAGGGACATCCTCCTCACTGTCCACCACAGAAAAGTCCTCCCCACTCTCCAACACAGGAAAGTCCTCCCCAGTGTCTATGACAGGGATTTCCTTTTCACTGTCCACCATAGGGATGTCCTCACCTCTGTCCACTACAGAGACCTGCTCCCCACTGTCTACCACAGGGATGTTCTCCTCACTGTCCACCACAGGGAACTTTTCCCCACTCTCCACCACAGGGATGTCCTTCCCACTGTCCACCACAGAAACGTACTCCCCACTGTCCACTAATGAGGCATCCTACACATTGAATAACACAGGGACATCCTGCACACTGTCTGCCACAGAAATGTCCTCTTCCCAGTTCACCATAGGGACATCCTCTCCATTGTCCACCAGTGAAATTCTCCCCTCTGTCCACCAAAGGTACGTCATTTCCACTGTCCACCATAGAGATGTCCTCCCACTGTCCACCAGAGAAATGTCCTCCTGTGAACCACAGGAAGGTCCTCCGCAATGCCCACCACAGTGAAATCCATCTCACTGTCCACCACAGGGACATCCTCCCCAATGTCCACCACAGGGATGTCCTCCTCATGGTCCACCACAGGGATGTCCTCCCCCTGTTCACCACATGAATGTCCTCCCAACTGTTCAGCTCATGGACATCCTCCCCACTATCCACCACAGGGAAGACCACTTCACTGTCCACAACAGTGACGTCCTCCTCATGGTCCACCAAAGGTATGTCCTCCCCACTGTAAACCAGAGGGTTGTCCTCTCCACTGTCCACCCCAGGGACATCCTCCACACTGTCCATCAGAGGGATGTTCTTCTCACTGTCCACCACAGTGAAGTCCTCTCTACTGTGAATCCTCCTCACATTCCCCAACATGGATGTCCTCACCACTGCCACCAAAGTGTTGTCCTCCCCACTCTCCACCACAAAGACATCCTCCCCATGGTCCACCACAGAAAACTCCTCCTCACTATCCACCACCAAAAAGTCTTTTTTACTGTCCACCAATGGGAAGTCCTAACTATTGGCCACAACAGGGATGTCCTTCTCACTGTACACCACAGGAATGTCCTCCCCACTGTCCATCACATGAAAGTCTTTCCCACTGTCCACAACAGTGATGTCCTCCCCACTGTCCACCACCGGGAAGGCCTCCTCACTGTCCAATGTAGTGAAGTCCACCTCATTATTCACACAGGGATACCTTCCTAACTGTTCACCACAGGGATGTCTTCTTCAGTGTCCACCACAAGGGAAGTCTTGCCCAATGTCCAACACAGGGATGTCCTCCTCAGTGTCCACCAAAGGGAAATCCTACACACTGTCCACTAGAGGGATGTACTCCTGTACAACAAAGCTACGTCCTCCCCGCTGTCTACCACAAGTACATTCTCCTGTGCACCACAGGGACGTTCTTCCCACTGTCTACCACAGGGACAGTCAACTCCACTGTCCACCAGAGAGATTTCCTATACATTTACCCCAGGGACACCCTCCCAACAGTCCACCACAGAAACATCCTCCTCATGTCCACCACAGGGAAGCCTTCCCCAGTGTCCAATACAAGGATGTCCTCCCCACTTATTAGGAGCTGCAGTGAGTGTGACAGCATTCGCCATTACAAGATGGTGCGGGCATCCTGTGCTCCCACAAGTAAACAACTAACTGTGCAGGTGCAAAAGGCAAAAGTGCGCCAAAGTCACTGCCCATTCCCAGGGTGTAATATGGGGTGATGAGTGAACAGCCAATCAGAAGTGAACACGCCACTCTAGGGTACATATAGCAGTGCCTTTCCCAGGCTTTGGGTCTTTTCCACTTCTGCTGATACAAGAATAAAGCCTCACTGTAGTAACCACCCAAACACTGCCTCACGTGTCTCTTTCGCAGGCGAAGGGGACTCGAAAAGGGGCACGGAACAGTTTGGTGCCGAAACCAGGGAAGGAACGAACCATCTGGTGCTACGGAAGACCCCCCGAGACTCGGGGCGGGTTAAAAGACTACAGGATCGAGGTACATCTCTGAGAGGTATGCTTGGGGTGGAAGCCTTCGTTGTGAGTGGATTTTCACCCATTGCCGCCACTGCAGTAGTTGGCCTCTTGCTTGTGTTGCTTTCGTTTTTAGCTTATTTGTGTTGTGAGGATCCAGCTCGCAGCACAGCTATTAGGGCAAGTCAACAGGTTTCAAGAGAGGTCCACTCCAGGCTATCAGAAACAGAGCGTGTTAGCCAGCATCAGGCCAAGGAGCCTGGAAAGGAGAAGCAGGCAAAAAAGCCTGGGCAACAGAGGCAGGCCAAGGAGTCTGGTCATAGGAAAGAGTACTCAAGAGGAACAGGGGCCACTGCAGGGCCTGTTAAGGTTAAGGACCCTTCACCACCTGGTGAAGAGAGAGTGGAGTTCAGGGGGACCCCCTGTACCCCATTAAGGAGCCTGCCTCCATAGACCTTGGCAGCTCCAAGGAGGAGAGATTAGAGGAGGAAGCAGACACCTGTGCAAAGGATAGCCATTCTGGGATAAGACTAAGAAAGACCTTGAATCCCTCAGTCCCGTCCTTGCCTCCAGCCTATGCCCTGGGCAGTGCCTCTAATTCATTTCTCAGCCCAGGAGATCACAGACAGCTACAGATTGCATTTCCAGTCTTTGAAGGGGCAGAAGGCCTCTGTGTTCATGCCCCAGTAGAGTATAGACAGGTCAAAGAATTAGCTGAGGCAGTACGTGCATATGGAATTGGGGCTAATTTTACTGTATCCCAAGTGGAGAGATTAAGTACAGCTGCTATGACGCCAGGAGACTGGCAGGACACAGTGAAGGCGGTACTTAACAATATGGGCCAATACCTAGAGTCCTAGAGTGGAAGGCCTTGTGGCACGAGGCACTGCAAGCACAAGCCAGGATTAATGCAAACACTGAGGGACAGCAATTATGGACTTTTCACATGCTGGCTGGAGTTGGTGTACGACCAGACCACTCATCCCGGGCAGGTCTATGCACAGATAGCATCAGCTGCAATAAAGGCATGGAAGTCTCTCCCTAGGAAGGAAGGCAGTAACCTTTATTTGTCCAAGATAATTCAGACATCTAATGAGTCTTTTTCTGACTTTGTGGCCCGCATGACTGAGGCACCTGACAGAATCTTTGGGGAACCAGAGCAAGTAATGCCATTGATTGAACGGATGGTCTTTGAGGATTTCACGGCTGAATGCTATGCAGCCATTGCTCCTCGGAGAGCCAGGGGGCTACAGGACTGGTTGGGAGTCTGTTGCAGCTTGGGAGGTCCCCTTGCTGGTGCCAGACTTGCAGCAGCAAACTTAGAAATGGCTGCAGTCCTCCTTAAAGGTCAGAATCATGGAATGCTTTAGCTGTGGGAAGGCGGGACATATACTGCATGTTGCTACTGAGAAAGTTCAATATTCAGAAATTGGCTCCTTTTTAGGGATGGTTATCTATCCAGAAAAGATACTTCCTCAGAAATTGGAGATTAGTAGCGACCATTTACATACTTTGAATGATTTTCAGAAATTATTAGGTGATATAAATTGGTTAAGACCATTTTTAAAAATTCCCTCGGCCGAGCTGAAACCTTTATTTGATATTTTAGAAGGGGATGCTCATATTTCCTCACCGAGGGCCTTAACACCAGCTGCGAGCTGTGCTCTGCAAGTAGTAGAAAATGCTTTACAAGACACCCAGTTAAAACGCATAGATGAAACCAAAACCTTTGACCTATGTGTTTTTAAAACTAGACACTTACCAACTGCTGTGTTATGGCAGGAGGGGCCCTTGTTATGGATTCATCCCAATGCTTCTCCCACAAAGATTATTGAAAGGTATCCAGATTCAGTCACTCAGCTTGCCCTTCGTGGACTAAAACCAGCCATTACTCATTTTGGAAGGGAGCCTAAGGTTTTGATAGTGCCTTATACTGCCCATCAAGGCCAAATATTAACAGTGACCTCTGATGTTTGTGCAGTGCTGGTTACATACTTCAATGGTCAAATAGATAATCATTATCCTAAGCATCCCATCTTACAATTTGCCTTAACTAAGCTATCATATTTCCACATATTGTATCTCAGGAGCCACTCCCAGATGGAATGGTAGTTTATACAGACGGATCTAAAACAGGAGTGGGTGCCTATGTGGTTAATGATAAGGTTACATCCAAACAATACCATGAAACCTCACCTCAAATTGTGGAATGTTTAGTGGTGTCAGAGGTTCTGGAAATCTTTCCAGGTCCCTTAAATATTGTTTCAGATTCCTTCTATGTGGTTAAAGCAGTAAAAGCATTAGAAGTTGCTGGGTAATTAAGACATCTAGCAGACTTGTAGAAGTTTTTCAAAAGATTCAGCTTACCCTGGCTAAGCGAAGATTCCCTGTCTTTATAACTCATATTCGGGCTCACTCAGGCTTACCGGGACCTATATCCCAAGGAAATGACCTGGCAGCCAAAGTTGATTACAATTGCCCTTTCGCCAAAATTAGATTTGGCTAAAGCCTTTCATAAAAGGTTTCATGTGACAGCTGAGACACTACGATGTCAGTTTAACATCTCTAGAAAGGAGGCCAGAGATATCGTGACTCAATGCCAAAACTGCTGTCAATTCCTACCTGTTCCCCATACCGGAATTAACCCTTGGGGAATTAGGCCATTACAGATCTGGCAAATGGATGTTACTCACATCCCATCCTTTGGCAAATTACAATATTTGCATGTCTCCATTGATACCTGTTCTGGAGTTATGTTCGCCTCTCCATTGACTGGAGAAAAGGTGGCTCATGTTATTCAGCATTGTCTTGAGGCTTGGAGTGCCTGGGGAAAGCCTAAAATCCTTAAAACTGACAATGGACCAGCCTACACTTCTCAAAAATTTCAACAATTTTGTCACTAAATGGAGGTGACACACCTGACGGATCTTCCTTACAACCCTCAGGGACAGGGCATCATTGAGCGTGCTCATCGTACCCTTAAAACTTATTTGATAAAACAAAAAGGAGAAGTTGAGGAAGCTCTGCCCACGGTGCCATGAGCTACTGTTTCTCTGGCACTTTTTACCCTCAACTTTTTGAATTTGGACAGTCAGGGCAATACAGCGGCTGATCGTCATTGCCTGGAACCAACTAGGCCAAAAGAAATGATAAAATGGAAAGATGTTTTGACTGGTCAATGGAAAGGCCCGGATCCTATTTTAATAAGATCCAGCAGAGCAGTTTGTGTTTTTCCACAGGAAGAAGACAACCCATTTTGGCTGCCAGAGCGACTGACGCGGCGACTCGCGGTTCCTGAAAATGACCCCCCAAAGGATTCATCTGCAGATGCTCTCAGTTCTCATTTGGACTCTACTAAATCGGGTTCCTAGTATATATAGTGAATTTAGATGGCTATCCTATCTGCTTTTCCAAAACCTATGCCCTTGCCTTCTTAAAAGGCGCCGCTTCTGCTAACTTATACTAATGTAACTTGCTTTATGTCCCAGTGCTGGTCTGCTCTTGTCTATAAGCAGGCCCTAATAGCCAGTATACCACTATGGATCCCTATCCCCGTTCAGACATCTGGGACCTTGACTTTATTTCGACAGAAGAGAGATTTTGGCCTTCCGGTCTGGGCCAGAGCACTGAGCAGATCTTGGGTGGCAGCTCTGTCCCCAACATCCAAGAACCCAGAGGAAGTGGGGATCCCAGGTGCTTGAACTCAGGCAGTATCTTAGGTAAGCAGACAGCAGGGCCCGCCCTAAACAGGGAGTAACTGGGAACCAAAAGGACCCAGGAAGTCACTCCCGGCCCAGAACACTGGTTCCTTCTGGTCTGGGCCAGAGTACTGAGCAGATCTTGGGTGGCAGCTCTGTCCCCAACCTCCAAGAACCCAGAGGAAGCAGGGATCCCAGGTGCTCTAACTTGGACAGTGTCTTAGAAACTAGTTCTCAGATCTGAGGCCTGGATCAGACCTCTGCCAGGTCTGCTGTTGTGTGGAACCCGGATTCCACCTGAGACATACTGGAAGGTCCACTCAATCCAGAGCCACAGAAGAACAAATGAACTCAGAGCTTCAGACAACATATCCTGAGATATTCTAGAGGAGACACTGCACCCAGAACAGCAGACACCTAGCTGGACTACTACCTTGGAGGCACCATATCCTGAGGCATCCTAGAGGTACCACTGTAATCAGTGCGGCTGGAAAAGATCACAGAGACATCTGGACCCCTAGGACATCAGACACAAGCTAGATAACTAGAAAGACAGGCTTCAGTCAGAGACAGCAAGTACAGGCAGCACTAGAGTTAACCAGATGGCAAAGGGCGAGAGCAAGAATGTAAGCAACAGAAACCAAAGTTACATGGCATCATCAGAACCCAGCTCCCCCATCAGAGCAAGCCCTGAACACCTCATCACACCAGAAAAGCAGGAATCAGAATTAAAATCACTTCTCGTGATGATGATAGAGGGCTTTAAGAAAGACATAAATAACACTCTCAAAGAACTTAAGGAGAGCACTGGTAGACAGATAGAAACCCTTAAAGAGGAAACACAAAAATCCCTTAAGGAATTGCAAGAAAATGCAACCAAACGGGAAAAGGAATTAAACAGAACCATGCAGGATCTAAAAATGGAAGTAGAAACAATAAAGAAATCACAAAGGGACAATACCCTGGAGATAGAAAACCTAAAAAGATCAGGAGTCATACACACAAGTATCACCAACAGAATACAAGAGATGGAAGAGAGAATCTCATGTGCAGAAGATACCATGGAAAACATTGACACAACTGTCAAAGAAAATGCAAAATACAAAAAGCTACTAACCCAAAATATACAAGAAATCCAAGACACAATGAGAAGACCAAACCTAAGGATAATAGGTATAGATGAGGGGGAAGATTCCCAACTAAAAGGACCAGTAAATATCCTCAACAAAATTATAGAGGAAAACTTCCCTAACCTAAAGAAAGAGATGTCCATAAATATACAAGAAGCTTACAGAACTCCAAATAGTTTAGACCAGAAAAGAAATACTTCCTGACATATAATAGTCAAAACATCAAATGTACAAAACAAAGAAAAAATACTAAAAGCAGTAAGGGGAAAAGGCAAAGTGACATATAAAGGCAGACCTATAAGAATTACACCAGACTTCTCACCAGAGACCATAAAAGCCAGAAGATCCTGGACCGATATCATACAGACCCTAAGAGAACACAAATGCCAGCCCAGACTACTATACCCAGCAAAACTGTCAATCATTATTGATGGAGAAACCAAAATATTCCATGACAAATCCAAATTTACACAGTATCTCAACACAAATCCAGCACTTCAAAGAATAATTGGTGGAAAACTCCAACACAAGGAGGGAAACTACAACCTAGAAAAAGCAAGAAAGTAATCTTCCAAAAATCCCAAAAGAAGATAGTTACACAAACATATCTCCACAGATGTTAGCCCAAAAGCTTGGATTAGCGAAGACTCAACCCACAGACCACATGAAGCTCATGAAGAAGGAAGACCAAGAGGGGATGCCTCAGTTCTACTTAGAACGAGAAACAAAAATGCTCAAGGGAGCAAATAGAGAAACAAAACATTGGACAGAAACTGAAGGAGGGGCCATCAGGAGACCATTCCAAGTGGATATTCAACCCATGTACAGCCACCTAATCTAAACACTGTTGTGGATGGCTGGAAGTGCATAATGTGAGGAACATGATATAGCTGTCTCCTTAGAGGTCAGCCAAAGACTAACACACTCAGAGGACAATGTTCACAATTAACCACTGATATGATCAGGGGTTTCCCAATGGAGAACTTAGTGAGAGGACTGAAGGAGCAGAAAGGGTTATTGACCCCAGGTGGAAAGCAACAATACCAACCAGAGCCCCCCAGGGTCTAAACCACCAGCTTGGGAACACATAGGGAGGGACCCAAGACTCCAGAGGTATATGTAGGGGAGGATGGCCTTGTTGGACATAGGTGGAAGAGGAGTTTCTTGGTCCCATAAAAAAAATGAATACACAGTGGGGGATGGGGGGAATGTGAGGGCAGGGAGGGGATAGTGAGGGAGGGTAGGTGTGGTCACTGCCTCATAGAAGCATGAGGAGGGGGATGGGATGGGAGGTTTCTGGGTGGTGGGAGGAATAGGCTAAGGGGATAAAATCTGAAACGTAAATACTACAACCAATTTTAACAAGCGGGGAAAAAAGTCTTCAGAACTAACATCTTTAAAAAAAAATGTCAGCCCCCTGGGGGTGGGATTTTTTTTTTCTCTTGATACTAAAACTTGTTCTGAGAATTGTATATTGCAGAATACACAGCCTTGGTGTATCTACTCATCAAGCAAGCATACTGAGCAAACCTGCCCAAACCTCTGATGTCCTGGAATTCCATCTGGATTCAGTGAAGACACAGCATCAGAGGCTTATCAACTTACTCTTCCCCCCACCCCTCTTCTAAAATCTCAACGCCCTTAATCAGCTTGAAGAAGTTAAAGAAGAGTCAGCGCCCCTATTCCCTGAGCTTGGGGACTAATGTGGTTAATAATGGTCTGTCTTTCTAGGGACAAGTAGTGGTTTTGTTGGAACAGGGGGGATTAGCTAGGACTTATTGCATAGCCATAACCTATTGGTAGAAATCTGTATAATTATTATCAAGATGAAGTTATAATTTCTTAAATGGTACAAAATTTACTTTGACCTCAAATTTAAGGTTTTCATTGGTACGAGCCTCTTATTAATATAAAAATGAGATGAATATTGATACGCTCATGGGCATTGTGCCTGTATAACAAATTTAGGAATAGAATGCCTAGACCCAGCCCTTTTTTAACTTTTTTAACTGATTTGGGACGGTTAACCTATGAGTTAAGGGACTATAGCAAATTCATGGCTTTGAGTTTATTGTTAGGGTGTTTTCCATATTTTATTTAGAAATAGCTGAGAGGAGTGAACAGACAACAGTCCAGGTTACCTTACATGGATAGTTGGTTTTCAAAACATCAGAAGTCCATAGAACTGACGCTACATATATTTATATATTAATGTTCATATTGATTAGAGACCTGTCTGCTCCTGACAGCTTCCTGTCGTGGATTCTAAGAAGAAATTGAGCATCCTTGGAGTTACTCCAGTTGTGTGGTAACAGCCATGAGGCAAGAATTGCCTCTCTCCATCTACAGACAAATTACTGTCCAGAAAAGGACACACATGCAGAATAGTTGACTGATTATGTCTGCCTAGACAGAGTAATCAGTCCTTAATAATCCTACATCACCAAGGTCTGTCAGATGATTCTGGGCCAGAAGGCTGAAGATTTGATGCTCCAATGTTCGGTAGTATAGGGGCTTTTCAGGTGTTCAGAGGTCTCTATAAATTGGCTAAGTTTTAGAAGCTATGCTTTGTGCTTCCCACAATTATAGTTAACTCAGTCATTCTGGATTTCTGATGGGGATGAAAACTTATAGCTATTTACAGTAAGAGAAAAGACTTGAGTGGATGGTCGTCAGCTGACATTCATCCTAAAGCCAGGTTCAGAACTAAATGTTTTAGTTAGGATAGATGACAGAGGTGCTGGTTAGTCAACAAAAGGATGGACGGGGTATTAGGACTATCTTGTACCTCACTGGTACAAATTGGCATAATTATGCTCTAATTGTATTTTGAGAGAAAAGTTTCATTTTAACAGGAAGGGTGATGTGTAGGAGGAGTACTGAGAGGAAGAAAAGGAGTAAGAAGAGGAGAAGAAGGAGAGGAGAAGCTAGGTGATGAAAGAGAGAAAGAGGGGAGAGACAGGGAGGCAGATATTCATGTATCTCCACCAGTCAAATATAGTTGTTATATCTAGGTTGGTCAGTGGGTTACACCTCTGATTGAACAATTCCAAACTTATAACGCTTATAATTAACATTATTTTAAAACAATGTATAAATGCAAAAAGGAAAAGGGGACATGGGATAGGGGTTTTCTAAGGGGTGGGGGAATGGGGAAAGGGGATGGCATCTGAAGTGTAAATAAAATATCTAATAAAAAAATAAAAAAAATTTTAAAAAAAAAGAAGAAGAGAGATTTTGATATAACTGCAGCCATTATCACTGCTATTACCATCTCTGCAGCTACAGCTGTGACAGTCAACATAGCCTTGGCTAATCAAGTTACAGCAGCTACTGTTGTTAATCAAATTTCAGAAAAGACCTCTGAGGCTTTGACAACTCTACAGAAAGTGGATGCATACCTGGCATCAGGCATCCTGTTGGTCAATCAGAGAGTTGATTTGCTCCAAGCCCATGTGGAACAGCTCACGGATGTGGTTCAAATGAGCTGCGTGTCAGCAACCCCACATCTATGTATTACACCTCTGAGATTTATGAAAGATACATTTATTCAAAGCCATAATCTTTCTGCTTATTTACAAGGGAATTGGACTGGGGAGTTGGACCAGATGCAACAACAATTGCAGATCCGGATCTTGAGCCTTGATGGAACACGAGTGGACCCTGTTACCCCTGGTGATTTTACTTCTTGGCTTAGCTCTGCCTTTTCTTTCTTAAAGGGTGGGGATAGGCCTGTTTGGTGCAGCCCTATGTTGTGGATTAGTGTTCACATTATGATTGGTCTGCAAGCTCAGAGCCCAACAAAAACGTGACAAGGTCACTATCGCCCAAGCACTCGTAGCCTTGAGCAAGCATCTCCCCCTGAAATTTGGCTATCTAGGCTAAGAAAGTAACTGATGACTGAGACCCTCAGTCGATGCACCCCAAGGGTTCAGCCCATTGCACTGGGTCGATGAGAGGTCTAAGTCCAGCCAGCCCTTGCCTGAATAACTGTGGTACCAGAATATTTAGAGGTGTTTGCGAGTGGGTACTCGACAGGGAATGTTCCACGAGTGTGGATAGATTTCCTGAAAGTATGCCTGATTGCACAAAGGTTTGATGCCAAGAAACCTCCCCTGTTGGCGCCCCAGGGTGGAGGCTCCCTTTCCCCGCCAAAAGGCATCGAGATGGGTATGGGAAGTATTCCTCATTGCACGACTACAAGAGAAGAAACCCATTACAATATCTCATTTTGCACAGGGGATCAGGCCTCTGCTTTCCCTCACTGAGTTGGTGCTGCACTTGATAGGCAATAGGCTGTTCCATCTTAAATATATAGATAGGGGGAGATGTTAGGAGCCGCAGTGAACGTGACAACATTCGCCATTACAAGATGGCGCGGGCATCCTGTGCTCCCACAAGTAAACAACTAACTGCGCAGGTGCAAAACGCAAAAGCGCGCCAAAGTCACTGCCCATCCCCAGGGCGTAATATGGGGTGATGAGTGAACAGCCAATCAGAAGTGAACACACCACTCTAGGGTGCATATACCAGTGCCTTTCCCGGGCTTTGGGTCTTTTCCACTTCTGCTGATACAAGAATAAAGCCTCATTGTAGTAACCACCTGAACACTGCCTCACATGTCTCTTTCGTGGGCAAAGGGGACTCAAAAAGGGGTGCGGAACACCCACTGTCCACCACAGACACATGCTCCCCACTGTCCACCACAGACACGTGCTCCCCACTGTCCAATATGGACATCCATTTCATTGTCCACCCCAGGGATATCCTCCTAACTGTCCACTACAGGGGTGTCTTCTTCAATGTCCACCACAATAAAGTCCTCCTCACTGTTCAATACAGGGATGTCCTCCTCAATTTCCACCACAGGGACATCCTCCACACTGTACACAACAGGGATGAACTCCTGTGCAACACAGCAACGTCCTTCCCACTGTCCACCACAGGGATATCCTCCCCAGTTTTCACCAAAGACACGTGCTCCTCAGTGACCACCACAGGGATGTCCTCCCAACCATCCACCACAGGGAACTCTTCTCAATTGTCCAATATAGGAACGTCCATCTCATTGACCACCATAGGGAAGACATCCTCACTGTCCATCACAGGGACTTCCTCCTCACTGTCCACCATAGGGATGTTATCGCCACTCTCTACCTCAGGGACATCCTCCCCACTTTCCAACACAGGAACGTCCTCCTGTGCAACAAGGAACGTACTCCCCATGGTTCAACACAAGAAAGTCCTTTACACTGTCCACAACAGTGAAATTCTTTCCACTCTTCACCACAAAGACGTCCTCCTCACTGTCCATTATAGTCATGTTCTCCTCCCTGTCAGCTACAGAAAAGTCTTCCCACTGTCCACCACAGTGATGTCCTCCCCACTGTCCACCACAGGGATATACTCCACATTGTCCACCTCAGAGACATCCTCCTCACTGTCCACCACAAAGAAGTCCTCTGTACTGTCAACCACAGGTATGTCTTCCTCACTCTCCACCAAAAAAAAAGTCCTTCCCACTGTCTATCACAGGGACATCCTCCCAACTGTCCGCCATAAAGACTTCATCTTGCATCCCACAGAGATGTCCTCCTCATTGTCCACCACAGGGGCGTCCTCACCATTGACCACCACAGGGATGTCCTCCATACTGTCCACCACAGGTATGTCCTCCCCACTGTGCACCACAGTGATGTCCTCCACACTGTCCACCACAGTGATGTCCTCTACACTGTCCACCATGGGAACATCCTCCTGTATACCACAGGGACGTCTTCCCCACTGTCCACCACAGGGGTGTCCTCCCCACTAATCACCACAAGGTTGTCCTCCACACTGTCCAAGACAGGTATATCCTCCCCACAGTCCACCACAGGGAAATCCTCCCCACTGTCTACCACCTGGATGTTCTCCCACTGTCCATCACAGGGACATCCTCCTGTGCACTATAGGGACGTCTGCCACACTGTCCACCACAGGGACATCATTCCCACTGTCCACCACAGAGAAGTCCTCCCCACTCTCCACCACAAGGACATCTTCTCACTGTCCACCACAGGGATGTCCTTCCCACTATACACAACAGTGTTGTCTTCCCCACTCTACACAACAGGGACATCGTTACCACAGTCCACAACAAGGATGTCCTTCTTACTGTCCACCACAGAGAAGTCCTTTCCACTGTCCACCACAGGAACATCCTCCTCACTGCCCACCACAAGGATGTCCTACCCACTGTCCAAGACAGTGCAATCTTCCCCATTGCCACCACAGGGACATCCTCCCAACTGTCCACCACAGGGATGTCTTCCTCACTGTCCACCATAGGGAAGTCCTCCCAACTGTCCACCACAGGAATGTCCTCCCTACTGTCCACCAGAATGTTGTCCTCTCCATTGTCTACCACAGGGACATCCTTCCCATTGTCCTCCACAATGAAATCCTCCCCACTGCCCACTAAAGGTACTTACCCCTCACTGTCCACCACAAGGATGTCCTCCCCACTGTTAACCACAATGATATTCTCTGCACTGTCGACCACAGAGACATACTCCTTACTGTTTGCCACAGAGATGTCCTAACAACAGTCCACCACAGGGATGTCCTCCACACTGTCCATGACAGGAAAGTCTTCCCCACATTTCACCACAGGGACATCGTCCTCACTGTCCACCACAGTGATGTCCTTCTACTGTCCACCACAGAGATGTGCTTGCCCCTCTCCAACACAGGGATGTCCTCCCCATTGTCCACAACAGAAAATTCCTTCACACTGTCTTCCACAGGGACGTACTCCTCATTGACCACCACAGATATGTCTTCCTCACTGTCACCACAGGGATGTCCTCTTTACTGTATACCAGAGGTAATCTCCCCACTGTTCACCACAGGGGTGTCCTACTTATTGATAACCACAGGGACATCCTCCCCACTGCCCACCACAAGGACGTCCTCCCCACTGTCCACCACAGTGAAATCCTCACTGTCCACTACAGGAACATCCTCCACACTGTTCACCACAGTGGTGACCACCTGTGCACCACAGCAAAATCGCACCACTGTCCACCACAGAGATGTACTTTCCACTGTCCACCACAGGGACATCCTCCCCTCTGTCCACAACAAGGACAGCCTACTGTTCACCACAGGGACATCCTCCCCACTGTCCACCAGAGGGAAGGCCTTCCCTCTGTCCACCACAGAGACGTTGTTTCCACTCTCCACCACAGGAACGTCCTCCCCACTGCCCACCAAAAGGACATCCTACCCAATGTCCACCACAGTGAAATCTTTCCCATTGTCCAACACAGGGACATCCTCCTCACTTTCCACCACAGGGATGTCCTCCTCAATGTCCGCCACAGGGAAGTCCTCCCAACTGTCCACCAGAATGATGTCCTCCCCAGTATCTACTACAGGGACATCCTCCCCAGTGTCTACCACAGGGACATCCTTTTCACTGTCCAACACAGGGACATCCTCCTCACTGTCCACCACAGAGATGTGCTTGCCACTGTCCATCACAGGGATGTCCTCCCCATTTTACACCACAGAAAATTCCTCCACATTGTCCACCACAGGCACATCCTCCTCATTGACCACCAGAGATATGACTTCCTCATTGTCACCACAGGGATGTCCTCTTCACTGTCCACCAGAGAGAATCTCCCCACTGTCCACCACAGGGACATCATTTTCACTGTCCAGCATAGGGACATCCTCTAAACTGTTCCCCACAGGGATGTCCTCCTTTGCAACACAGCAACTTCACCCCACTGTCCACAAAAAGTGTTGTCCTCCCCACAATCTACAACCCGGATGTCCTCCTGTGCACCAAAGTGACATCGACCCCACTGTCCACCACAGGGACATCCTTCTGTGTACCATAAGGACTTCCTCACCACTGTCCATCACAGGGTGTCCTCTCCACTGACCACCATAGGAACATACTCCACACTGTCCACCACAGGGACATCCTCCTGTGCACCACAGGGAAATCTTCCCAAGTGTCCACAACAGAAACATCCTCACTGTACACCACCGAGATGTCCTCTGCACTGTCCAACACAGGGACATCCTCCCCACTGCCCACAACAAGGACATCCACCCCACTTTCCACTACAGTGAAATCGTCTTCACTGTTTGCCACAGGGATGGCCTCCCCACTGTCCACCACAGGGATGTCCTCCTCACTGTTCACAACAGGGAAATCCTCCCCACAGTTCACCAAATGGATGTCTTCCTCACTGTCCACCACAGGGATGTCCTCTTGTGCACCACAGGGACATCCTCCCCACTGTCCACCACAGGGGCATCCTCCTTACTGACCCCAAAGTGACATTTTCCACACTGTCCACCACAGGAATGTCCTCCTCACTGTCCACCACAGGGAAGTTCTTCTCACTGTTCACCACAGAGACTTCCTTTCCACTGTCTACCACAGGGATGTCCCTCTGTGCACCAGAGAAACATCCTCCTGACTGCCCACCAGAAGGATGTTTTTTCCACTGTCCACCGCAGGGACATCCTTCCCACTGTCCACCACAGGGATGTCTTCCCCACTATGCACCACAGGTACATACATTGCACTTTACACCACAGTGATTTTTTTAACTGTCCACCAATGGGATGTCCTCCCAACTGTCCACCACAGTGAAATCCTTCCTGCTGTTCACCACAGGGAAGTCTTCCCCACTGTCCACCACAGGTTAGTCCTCCCCAATGTCCAGCAATGGACATCTACCCCACTGTCGACCACATAAATATCCTCCCCACTGTTTACCACAGGCATGTTCTTCTCACTGACCACCAGAGTGAAGTCCTCCCCACTGTCCACCACACAGACGTCCTCCCCAAAATCCACCATAGTGACATTCTTCTCACTTTTCATCACAGAGGTATCCTCCACTCTGTCCACCACAGGGACGTCCTTCTGTTCACAACAGGGACATCCTCCCAACTCTCTACCAAATACATGTTCTCCCCACTGTCAACTACAGGGATGTCCTCCCCACTCTTCACCACAAGGACGTCCTCCTCACTCTCCACCACAGAGATGTCCCCACACTGCTCACGACAACGACATCCTCTTACTCTCCACTACAAGGACATCCTTCTGTGCACCACAGGCACATCCTCCCCACTGTCCACCACAGGGATGTCCTCCTCACTGTTCACAACAGGGAAGTCATTTCACTGTCCACCAATGGTTATCCTCCCAACTGTCCACCAAAGAGACGTTCTCCCCACTGTCCATCACAGAAAAATCCTTTCCACTGTCCACCACAGGGAGATTGTCCACACTGTCCACCACAGGGATGTACTTCTGACTATAAACCATAGGGATATCCTCCCCACTGGCCACCACAGGACTTGCTCTTCACTGTACACCACAGGGACGTCCTGCTGACTGTCCACCACAGAAATGTCCTACCCACTGTCCACCATAAAGATATCCTCCCCACTCTCCACCACAGGAAAGTCTTTTCCACTGTCCACCACAGGGATGTCCTGTCCAATGTCCACCAAAGAAAAATCCTCCCCACTGTGCACCACATTGACATCCTCCTCATTGTCCACAACCGGAATGTCCTCTTGTGTACCACAGGGACGTCCTTCCCACTGTCCACCAAAGGTGCATCTTCCTTAATGACCACCACATGAACATCCTCCTGTACACCACAATAACGTCCTTCCCACTGCCCACCACAAGGATGTCCTCCCCACTGTCCACCACAGTGAAAACCTCCCTACAGTCAACCACAGGGACATCCTTCCCACTGTCCACCACATTGAAATCCTCCCCACTATCCACCACAGGGACGTCCTCCTCACTGTCCACCACAGGTATGTCCTCTCCACTGTAAACCACAGGGATGTCCTCCCCATTGTCCACCAAAAAGATATTCTCTCCACTATCCACCAAAGGAACATCCTCCTCACTGTCCACCACAGATAAGTCCTCCCCACTCTCCAACACAGGAAATTCCTCTCCACTGTCCACGACAGGGATGTCCTGTTCACTGTCCACCATAGGGATGTGCTCCCCACTGTCCACCAAAGAGACCTGCTCCCCACGGTCCACCACAAGGACATCCTTCCCACTGTCGACCACAGTGAAATCCTTCTCACTGTCCACCACAGGGACGTTATTTCCAATGTCCAACACAGAGATGTAATCCTCACAGTCCACTAAATGGAAGTCCTCCCTACTGTTCACCACATGGTTGTCCTTGCAACTGGCCAGCCCATGGATGTCCTCCCCAATGTCCACCACAGGGACATCCTTCCCTCTATCCACCCCAGGGAAAACCACTTTATTGTCCACAACAGCAATGTCCTCCTTGCTATCCACCAAAAATATGTCCTCTCCACTGTAAATCAGAGGGACATCCTCCCCATTGTCCACCACAGGGACATCTTCATCCCTGTTCACCACAGGGATGTCCTCCCCACTGTCCACCACAGGAAATTCTTCCCTGCTGTCAAACACAGGAATGTTTTCCTAACTGTCCACCACAGGTTTATCCTCCACACTTTTCACCACAAAGATGTGCTCCACACTCTCCACCACAATGATGTCCTCAGCACTGTTTACCAGAAAAAAATCCTCCCCATTGTCCACCACAGGGATATTCTTCTCACTGTCACCACAGGGATATTCTCCTCTGTACCAGAGGGACATCCTGCCTACTGTCCAACACAGGGCTGTCCTCCTTACTTACCTCCACAGGGACGTTCTCTACACTGTCCACCACAGAAATGGCCTCCCCACTGTCCACCACAGGGATGTCTTCTTTACTCTCTACAACAAGGATGTCCTCCTGTATGCCACAGGGACGTCCTCCTCACTGTCCACCACAGGGATGTCCTTCCCACTGTTCAGCACAAAGATATCATTTCCACTGTCCACCAAAGAGATGTCCTCCCCACTGTCCACCACAGGGACGTCCTCCTGTGTACCACAGGGACGTCCTCACAACTGTCCAACACAGGGGTGTCATCCCCTCTGACCACCACAGGGGCATCCTCCACACTTTCCACCACAGAGATGTCCTCCCCACTATGCACCACAGGGACTCCCTCCCCACTGTCCAACACCTCTTGTGTTGGACATCCTCTTGTGCACCACAGTGACATCCTTCCAACTGTCTATAACATAAATGTTCTCCACACTGTCTACCACAGGGATGCCCTCCCCACTGTCCACCACAGAGATGTCCTCCCCACTGTGCACCAAAGGGGCCTCCTCTCAATTGACCACCACAGAGACATTCTCCACACTGTCCACCACAGAGATGTCCCCCCCACTGTCCAACACAGGGACGTTCTCTCCACTGTCCACCACAGGAATGTCCTGCTCTCTACCACAGATATGATCTCCCCAGTGTCAACCACAGGGACATCCTCCCCACTGTCCACCACAGGGATGTCATCCTCACGGTCCACCACAGGGAATTCCTCCCCACTGTTCACCACATGGATGTCCTCCCAACTGCTCAGCCCATGGATGTCCTCCCCACTGTCCACCACAGGGACAGCCTTCCCATTATCCACCACAGGGAAAACAATTTCATGGTCAACAACAGCGAAGTCCTCCTCACTGTCCACCAAAGGTATGTCCTCCCCACTGTTAAACAGAGGTATGTCTTCTCCACTGTCCACCACAAAGACATCCTCATCACTGTCCACCACAGAAATGTCCTACCCACGGTATACCACAGGGATGTCCTCCCCACTGTCCAACACAGGAATGTCCTCCTCACTGTCCACTACAGGTTTATCCTCCCAAATATTGACCTCAGATATGTGCTCCCCACTGACCACCACAGTGATGTCCTCAGCACTGTTCACCAGAAAAAAAATCCTCCCCATTGTGCAACACAGGGATGTACTCCTGATTGTCCACAACAGGGATGTTCTTCTCACTGTCACAACAGGGATGTCCTCTTTACTGTCCACCACAAGGACATCCTCCCCACTGTCCACCACAAAAATGTCCTCCCCACGGTCCACCAGAGGGATGTATTCTTCTGTACCAGAGGGACGTCCTCCCTACTGTCCATCACAAGGGCATCCTCCTTACTGACCTCCACAGGGACGTACCCTACACTATCCACCACGAAATGTCCTCCTCACTGTCCAGCACAGGGAAGTCCTTTTCACTGTCCACCACAGGGACATCCTTCCCACTGTCCACCTCAGGGATGTCCTCCCCCTGTCCACCACAGGGACATACATCCCAATATGCACCACAGAAACATCCTCCTTTGCACCACAGGACGTCCTCACCACTGTTCAGCACATAGACATCTTCCACACTGTCTACAACAGGGACATCCTCCACTTGTCCACCACAGAGATGTCCTCCACATTGTCTTCCACAGAGATGTCCTTCCCACTATACACCACAGGGACGTCCTTTCCTCTGTCCACCACAAGGACATCCTCCCCACAGTCCACCACAGTGAAATCCTCCCTGCAGTTCACCACAAAGATGTCATCCTCACTGTCCACCACAGGGATGTCCTCCTCACTGTCAACCACAGAAAAGTACTTTCCACTGTCCACCACAGAGATGTTCTCCCCACTGTCCACCAAATGGACATCCTCCCCACAGTCCACCAAAGCAAAATCCTCTCCGCTGTTTACCACAGGGAAGTCCTTCCCACTGTCCACCACAGGGATGTACTCCTTGCTGTCCACCCAGGAATGTTTTCACAACTGTCCACCACAGGGATGTCCTCCACACTATTCATCAAAGTGAAGTCCTCCTGTGAACCACAGCAACATCCTCCACACTGTCCACAACAGAGACTCTCTCCCAACTGTCCAATATGAGGACATACTTCACACATTCCACCTCAGAAACATCCTCCCCACCGTCTACCACATGGGCTTCCACCCCACTGTCCACCACAGGGACATCCTCCCCAGTCAACCAGTGGGACGTCCTCCACAATGTTCACAACAGAGATGTCCTCCCCACTGTCCACACAGTGACATCCTTTCCACAGTCCACCATAGGGACATCCTCGCCACTGTCCACCACAGGGATGCCCTTCTATGCACCACAGGGATGTCCTCCCCACTGTCCACCATAATGACATTCTCCCACAGTTCAACAGAGTGAAATCCTCCCCACTGTTCACCACAAAGACGTCATCCTCACTATCCACCACAGGGATGTTTTCCTCACTGCCAACCACAGAGAAATCCTTTTCACTGTCCACCTAAGGGATTTCCTCCCCACTTTGCACCACAGAAACTTCCTTCTGTGCACCACAGGGACGTCATCCCCACTGTCCACCACAAGGACATACTTCTCACTATCCACCACAGTGAATTCCTTCCCACTTTCTACAACAGGGACATCCTCCTCACATTCCTTTACAGGGATTTCCTCCCCACTGTCCACCAAATTGATGTCCTTCCCACACTCCACCACAGGTACAACCTCCCTGCTGTCTACCACAGAAAATTCTTCCTCACTGTCCACCACAAAAAAAAAGTCTTCCCCACTGTCCACCAATGGGAATTCCTCACCATTGTCCACCACATGGATGTCCAACTCACTGTCCACCACAGGTATGTCCTCCCCACTGTCCATCACATGAAAGTCTTTCCCACTGTCCACCACAATGATATCCTCCCCACTGTCCGCCACTGGGAAGTCCTACTCACTGTCCAATATAGCGAAGTCCACCTCATTGTTCTCACAGGGATGTCTTCCTAACTGTCCACCACAGGCATGTCTTCTTCAGGGTCCACCACAGGGAAGTCCTGCCCAATGTCCAACACAGGGACTCCCTCCTCAATGTCCACCAAAGGGAAATCCTACACACTGTCCACCAGAGGGACATATTCCTGTGCAACAAAGCAAAGTCCTCTACCCTGTCCACCACAGGTACATTCTCCTGTGCACCACAGTGATGTTCTTCCCACTGTCCACCACAGAGACAGTCTACTCCAGTCTCCACAACAGAGATTTCCTATACATTGTCTACCACAGGGACACCCTCCCCACTGTTCACCACAGGGACATCCTCCTCACGGTCCACCACAGGGAAGCCTTCACCAATGTCCACCACAGACATGTCCTCTCCACTGTCCACCACAGACATGTGCTCCCCACTGTCCACCATAGGGATGTCCTCCCCATTGTCTACCACAGGGAAACCCTCCCCACTGTACAATATGGACATCCATCTCATTGTCCACCACAGGGATATCCTCCTAACTGTCCACCACAGAAATGTCTTCTTCAATGTCTACCACAAGGAAGTCCTCCCCACTGTCTACCACCTGTATGTTCTCCCCACTGTCCATCACAGGGACGTCCTCCAGTGCACCATAGGGATGTCCTCCCCACTGTCCACCACAGGGGCTTCCTCCCAACTGTCCAACACAAGGTCTTCCTCCTGTGTACCACAGGGCTTCTTCCCCACTGTCCACCACAGAGAAATCCGACCCACTGTCCACCACAGGGATGTCCTCCTGTGCAACACAGGAACGTCCTCCTCTCTTTGCAGAAGGGCATTTTCTACACTGTCTACCATAGTTAAATCCCCCCAACAGTCTACCACAGGGATGTCCTCCTCACTGTTCTCCCCAGGGATGTCCTTTTCACCTTCCACCATAGAGATGTCCTCCAAACTGTTTACCACAGGGATGTCCTCCCCACTGTGTACCACAGAGAAGTCCTCCTCACTCTCCAGCACAAGGACGTCCTTCTCACTGTCCACCACAGGAATGTCCTTCCTACTGTACACCACATTGTTGTCCTCCCCACTGTACACAACAGGGGTGTCCTCCCCATTGACCATTACAGGGATGTCCTCCACATTGTCCCCCACAGGTACGTCCTCCACACTGCACCACAGTGATGTCCTGCACACTGTCCACCACAGTGATGTCCTCCACACTGTACACCATGGGGACATACTCCTGTATACCACAGGGACGTCCTCCCCACTGTCCACCACAGGGGCGTCCTCCCCACTAACCAACACAAGGACATTCCTCCACACTGTCCAAGACAGGGATATTCTATCCACTGTCCACCACAAAGAAATCCTCCCCACTGTCTACCACCTGGATGTTCTCCCCACTGTCCATCACAGGGAAGTACTCCTGTGCACCATAGGGATGTTCTCCCCACTGTCCACCACAGGGACATCCTCCCCACTGTCCACCACAGGGGCTTCCTCTCCACTGTCCACCACAAAGTCTTCCTCCTGTGCACCACAGGGATGTCTTCTCCACTGTCCACCACAGAGAAATCCGACCCACTATCCGGAACAGGGACATCCTACACACTGTCCACCACAAGGATGTCCTCCTGTGCAACACAGGAACATCCTCCTCACTTTCCACAAGGGTATCCTCTCCACTGTCTACCATAGTAAAATCCTCCCAACAGTCTACCACAGGGATGACCTCCCCACTGTTCACCCCAGAAACATCCTTCTCTCCTTCCACCACAGAGATGTCCTCCACACTGTTTACCACAGGTATGTCCTCCCCACTGTCCACCACAGAGAAGTCCTCCCCACTCTCCACCACAAGGACATCTTTCTCACTGTCTACCAAACAGATGTCCTCCACACTGTACTCAAAAGTGTTGTCCTGACCATTGTACACAACAGGGACATCCATTCCACTGTCTACCACAGGGATGTACTCCCACCTGTCCAACAAAGAGAATTCCTCCCCATTGTCCACCACAGGAAAGTCCTCCACACTGACAACAACAGGAATGTTTTCCCCACTGTTCACCTCATGGACATACTTCCAACTGTCCACCAAAAGAATGTCCTCCTCAATGTCCACCACAAGGATGTACTCCCACCAGTCCAACAAAGAGAAGTCCTATCCACTGTCCACCACAGTGACATCCTCATGTGCACCACAGAAACATCTTCTCAACTGTCCACCTGAAGGACATCCTCCCCAATGTTCACCACAGTGAAATCCTCCCCACTGTCCACCACAGGGACATTTTTCTGTGCACCACAGGAACATCCTTCCCACTGTCTACAAGGACGTCCTCCACACTGTTCACCACAGTAAAATCCTCCCAAGTCAAACACAGTGACGTCCTCCCCACTGTTCACCACATGTACGTCCTCCCCACTGTTTACCACAGAGTTGTCCTCCTCAACATCCACCACAGGGATGTCCTAAAAACTTTCCTCCACAGTGGTATTCTCCCCAATGTCCACCACAGGGACGTCCTCTTTGCTGTCCACAACAGTTAAATACTCTCCACTGTCCACCACAAAGACGTCTTCAGCACTGGCCATAACAGGGATGTTCTTCTTCACTGTTCAAACACAGTGAAGTCGTCCCTACCTTCCACCACTGGGACGTCCTTCTCACTGATCACCATGGGGATTTCCTCCCCACTGTCCACCACATGGATGTCCTCACCACTGTCAACCACAGGGAAGTCTTCTCCACTGTCCACCACAGGGACATCCTCCATACTGTCCAACAAACAGATGTCCTCCTCACTGTCCACCACAGTGATATCCTCCCCACTGTGAACCACGGGGATGTCCTACACACTGTCAAAAACAGAGAAGTCTTCCCACTGTCAACCACAGGGACGTCCTCCCCACTGTCCACTACAGTGATATCCTGTCCACTGTCCACCACAGGAATATCCTCCCCTCTGTCCACAACAAAAATGTCCTTTTCACAGTCCACCAAAGAGAAGTCCTCCCCACTGTCAACCACAGGGATGTCCTCCCCACTATCCACAACAGGGAAATCCTCTCCAGTGCCCAAAACAGGGATATCCTCTCCACTGTTCACAACAGGGATGTCCTCCTCTCTGTCCACCAAAGACTTGTCCTCCCCACACTACACCACAGGGAAGTCCTCCCATATGTCCACCACAGGAATGTCCTCTCCACTGTCAACCACAAGGATGTCCTCCCCACTGTCCACCACAAGGATATCCTCACTCATGTCCACCACAGGGGTATCCCCCCCAATGTCCACAACAGGGATGTCCTTCTCACTGTCCACCACAGGGATATCCTCACTCATGTCCACCACAGGGGTATCCCCCCAATGTCCACAACACGGATGTCCTTCTCACTGTCCACCAGAGAGAAGTCCTCCCCAATGTCCACCACAGGGAAAACCTCCCAAGTGTCCACCACAGGAATGTTCTCCCCACTGTCAACCACAGGGATGTCCTTGTCATGGTCCAACACTGGGATGTCCTCCCAACCGTCCACCACAGACATATCCTATCTTCTGTCCCCCACAGGAATGTTTTCCTGTGCACAACAGGAACGTTCTGCCTACAGTTCGCCACAAGGACATTCTATCCACTGTCCACTACAGTGAAATCCTCCCCACTGTCCAGCACAGAGACATCCTCCCAACTGTCCATTACAGGGATGTCCTTCTGTGCACCACAGAAACATCCTCCCTGTAGTACACAAGAATGTTTTGCCACTGTCCACCACAGGGATGTCCTTTTCATTGTCCAACACAGTAACATCCTCTCAAATATCAACCAGAGGGACTTCCTTCTGTGCACCACAGCAAAATACTCCCCACTGTCCGCCACAAAGACTTCCTCCCCACTGGCCACCACAGTGGTGTCCTACTCACTGTCATCCACAGGGAAGTCCTCCCCACTGTCCACTACAGGAACATCCTTCCCAGTGTCCAGCACAGGGACATCCTCCAAACTGTTCCCCTCAGGGACATCCTCCTGTGCACCACAGCAAACTCGCCACATGTTCCACAAAAGATTTGTCCTCCCCACTGTCCACGATGGGATGTCCTCACCACTGTCCACAATCAGGACATGCTCTTGGGCACCAAAGTGACTTCTACCCCACTGTCCACCACAGGGACATCCTCCTGTGTACCACAAGAATGTCCTCACTAGTGTCCATCATAGGGGTGTCCTCCCAACTGTCCACAACAGGGACGTCCTCCTCAATGTCCACCACAGAGATGTTCTCTGCACTGTCCAGCGCAGGAACGTCCTCCCCACTACCCACAACAAGGACATCCAACCCATTGTCCACTACAGTGAAACCTCTCCACTGTCTGCCACAGTGACGTCCTCCCCACTGTACACCACAGGGATGTCCTCCTCACTGTTCACCACAGGAAAATCCTCCCCACTGTCCACAACAGGGATGTCCTCCCCACTGTCCACCACAAAGATATCCTCCTCACTGTCCACAACAAGACATCCTCCTGTGCAACACAGGGATGTCCTCTCCACTGTCCACCACAAGGAAGTCCTTCTCACTGTCCATCACAGAGACTTCCTTTCCACTGTCCACCACAGGGATGTCCCTCTGTTCACTACAGAAACGTCCTCCTGACTGCCCACCAGAAAGATATCCTTTCCACTGTCCACCACAGGGACATCTTTCCCACTGTCCACCACAGGGATGTCTTCCCCACTATGCACCACAGGTATATACATTGCACTTTCTACCACAGTGATGTCCTTTTAACCGTTCACCACAAGGATGTCCTCCCAACTGCTGACCACAGTGAAATCTCCCCTGCTGTTCACCACAGGATAGTCCTCCCCACTGTTTACAAATGAACTTCCACCCCACTGTCAACCCCCCAGATGTCCTCCCCACTGTTTATCACAGGGATGTATTTCTCACTCTCCACCACAGTGAAGTTCTCACCACTGTCCACTACACGGAAGTCCTCCCACTCTCCACCATAGGGACATCCTACTCACTTTCCACCACAGAGATTTCCTCCACTCTGTCCACCACAGGTACACCCTACTCACTGTCCACCACAGGGACGTCATTCTGTTCACAACAGGGACGTCCTCCCAACTGTCTACAAAATACATGTTCTCCCCACTGTCAACTACAGGGATGTCCTTCCCATTGTCCACCACAGAGATGTTCTCCCCATTGTGCACAAAAGGGGCTTCATCCCAATTGACAACCACAGGGACATCCTCCACACTGTCCACCATAGAGATGTCCTCCCCACTGTCCAACTCAGGGACGTTCTCACCTCTGTCCACCACAGGAAAGTCCTCTTGTGTACCACAGGGACATCCTCACCACTGTCCAACACAGGGGCATCATCCCCACTGACCATCACAGGGATGACCTCCACACTGTCCACCACAGAGATATCCTTTCCACTGTCTACCACAGAGATATCCTTCACACTTTCCAACCAGAAGTCATCCTCCTGAGCACCACAGGGTCTTTCTACCAACTGTCCAGAACAGAGATGTCCTACCCACTGTCCAACAAAGAGACATTCTCCACAATGTCCACCACAGGGACTTCCTCTTGTGCAACACAGGGACGTCCTCCCCATTATCCACCACAGTGATGTCTTCCCCACTGTCCACCACAGGAATGTCCTGCTGTCTACCACAGATATGTCCTCCCCAGTGTCCACCACAGGGGCAATCTACTTACTGACCACCACAGGTATGTCCTCCACACTGTCCATGAAAGAGATGTCCTCTCCACTGTCCACCACAGGAACATCTTTCACACTGTCCAAAACAAGGATGTCCTCCTGTGCACCACAGGGATGTCCTCCCAACTGTCCACCACAGGAACATTATTCACACTGTCCACCACAGAGACGTCCTTTCAACTTTCTACCACAGAGAAATCCTATCCATTCTCCACCACAGGGATGTACTGCAGTGTACCACAGAAATGTCATCACCACTTTCCACCACAGAGGTGTCCTCCCCACAGACCACCACAGGAACTTTCTCAACACTGGCTATCACAGAGATATCCTCCACACTGTCCACCACAGGGACCTCCTCCACAGTGCCCACCACAGGGAAGTCCTCCTGTACACCACAGGGACGTCCTCCCCACTGTCCACCACAGGGAAGACCTCCCCACTGTCCACCACAGGGATGTCCTCTTACTATCCACCAGAGGGACATCCTCCTGTGTACCACAGGAACATCCTCCCCACTGCCCAGCACAGTGACGTCCTCCCCACTGTCCACTACAAGGAAGACCTCTCCACTGTCCACCACAGGGATGTCCTCTTACTATCCACCAGAGGGACATCCTCCTGTGCACCACAAGAATGTCCTCCCCACTGCCCACCACAATGATGTCCTCTTCACTGTCCACCTCAGGAAAGTCTTCCCCACTGTCCAACAAAGTGATTTCCTTTTCACTGTCCACCACAGAGATGTGCTCCCAACTCTCCACCACAGGGATGTCCTCCTCACTGTTTACCAAAGAAAAATCCTCCCTACCGTGCACCACAGGGATGTCCTCCTCATTGTCCACCACAGGGATGTACTCCTGTGTACCACAGGGATGTCCTACCCACTGTCCACCAAAAGTGCATCCTTCTTACTGACCACCACAAGGATGTCTTCCAGTGCACCACAATAACATCCTTCCCACTGTTCACCACAAGGACATCCTCCCCACTGTCCACCACAGTGAAAACATCCCGACAGTCAACCACAGGGACATCCTTCCCACTGTCCACCACAAGGAAATACTCCCCACTGTCCACCATAGGGACAACCTCCCAACTGTCCATCACAGCGACGTCCTCCTCACTGTCCACCACAGAGATGTCCTACCCACTGTCCACCACATGGATGTCCTTCCATTGTCCACCACAGAAACATCTTCCCCACTGTCCACGACAAGAATGTCCTTCTCACTGTCCACCAAAGGGATGTCCTCCTCACTGTTTACCACAGAGATGTCCTAACAATCCACCACAGGGATGTCCTCCACACTGTCCACCACAGAAAAGTCTTCCCTGCTGTCAACCACAGAGACATCCTCCTTACTGTCCCCCACAGGGATGTCCTCCCACTGTCCACCAAAGAGATGTGCTTGCCACTGTCCACCACAGGGATGTCCTCCCCATTTTCCACCACAGAAAATTCCTCCACACTGTTCTCCACAGGGATGTCCTTCTCATTGACCACCACAAGTGAAAACCTCCCCGCAGTCAACCACAGGGACATCCTCCCAACTGTCCATCACAGAGACGTCATCTTCACTGTCACCACAAGGATGTCCTCTTCAATGTCCACCAGAAAGAATCTCCTCATTGTCCACCACAGGGGCGTCCTACTTACTGACCACCACAGGGATGTCCTCCCCACTGCCCACCACAAGGACATCCTCCCCACTGTCCACCACAATGAAATCCTTCTCATTGTCCACCACAGGAACATCCTCTCCAATTTAACCCACAGGGATGTCCTCCCCACTGTCCACCACAAGAAAGTCTTCCCCACTGTCCAACAAAGTGATTTCCATTTCACTGTCCACCACAGTAATGTCCTCCACACTGTCCACCACAGAGATGTGCTCCCAACTCTCCACCACAGGGATGGCCTCCTCACTGTTTACCAAAGAAAAATACTCCCCACTGTGCACCACAGGGACATCCT